>NW_009220018.1:12373-50719 GCF_000690835.1 Fulmarus glacialis
CTGCTGAATTTAATAGAGAAATCATCATTTTAATAGAAAATAGTTCACTGGATAAGTTACTGTTTGGCAAAGAGATGTATATCTTACCCTTTGGTTTTCATGTATACCTTTTTAATAACCATCTGTGTATTTAATTGTAATCTAAATAAAACTTATCTAAAGATTATTTAATGCAGTGAAATGTTGTAGGTGGTCCTGAGATAGCCAGGGAAGAAAGCTTCTTGAATCACGTATATTTTGACCTGCTTAATAGTCTAAGGTTATTACAGAAGTCAACTATTCTTCTTTACATCAACTTGCCAGACTTGTATCATGGAAGGAGTATGGTAAAATTATGGTCTGTCCCAAGTACATATGCTCTTAAAATAGGACCAACCTAGTGCCTTTTGCGTGTGACTCAGTCTTTCCTCCCCTCCCCACAGTTAACTGATAGTAGCTTAGTTAAAAGAGAGTTATGTTGGATCTTTTTACCTCTGTGTATAATTAAACAGTGGCTCTTTGTTCTGCCACATCCCTCCTTGGGCCACCTTGTGAATACAGAGGTTGGGGAGCTCGCTGCCAAGGCAGCAGAGAAAGGATGAAGTGATGGGAGGGCCAGGACAGCCAACTCTAGGCTGCCAGTGTAAGAGGCAAGGGTATAAACTGGTGGAAAAAACAGCTTTTCGGTGTTTTTTTCAGCCCTGGTTACTGAGACAAGAACATCAAAGCCTTGCAAAGCCTTGCAAAGCGTGAGCCATGAATCACTGAACAGCACAGGCACTGAGAGAAGTGCTGTGGATGTTCAGAAATGCACGTGTGTGTTTCAGGAGCATTGGGGTCTAGTAGTTAACTCAGAACTGCACTACTCAGCCACCTTTTTCCTCTGTGTGTTGGGGAAATTGCTACGCCTCAGCTGACTGTAAGAAAAGAAGGGATCACATACCTCCCTCTTTCTCTCCTCGGGGTGGTCGAAGGACAAAGGCACCAGACAGCGGCAGGCGCCCGAGGAGGAAAGAGCGAGGGTGGTCCTCAGAGTGAGGGCGAGTGGGGTCTTCCTGGGTCTTCAGAGCTTGCTTCTTTGAACTGGCATCTGGCACTTGCCCAAACTGAGAAGCACTCCTACGGATAATGTGCACGAAAATCAGCATGTGCAGCATCAGAAGCCAAATATAACATGAAGTTGTACAAATCTGTGATTCAAGACTTGCTGCTCTAGCTGGATGCTCATAAGTCTATGGGGCCCGATGGGATTCATCCCAGGGTACTGAAAGAGCTGGCTGATGTCATCGCAGGACCTCTCTCTGTTATTTTTCAACGGTCTTGGGAGTCTGGAGGGGTCCCAGTTGATTGGAAGCTGGCAAATGTTGTCCCAATTTTCAAGAAGGGTAAGAAGGAAGGCCGTGGTAATCACAGGCCTGTCAGCCTCACTGCAGTGCCTGGTAAAATTATGGAGAAGGTTATTCTGGGAGTTACTGAAAAACACTTGAGAGACAACGCAGTTATTGGTCATAGCCAGCACGGGTTCACAAGGGGAAAGTCCTGCTTGACCAACTTAATTTCCTTTTATGACAAGGTCACCCATCTAGTTGACCAAGGGAAACCAAGAGATGTGGTGTTTTGGGATTTTAGCAAAGCTTTTGATACTGTCTCTCACAGTATCCTTCTGGGTAAACTGTCCAGCACACAGCTAGACAAGTCCATAATATGTTGGGTGAGCAACTGGCTGACAGGTTGGGCTCAAAGGGTTATAGTAAATGGGGTTACATCAGGCTGGCAGCCAGCCACCAGTAGATTTCCCCACGGCTCAATTTTAAATGTTTTTATAAATGACCTGAACGCAGGAATCCAATGTACATTAAATAAGTTTGCCAACAATACTAAACTAGGAGGAGCTGTGGACTCCCTCGAGGGTAGAGAGGCCTTACAGAGAGATCTGGATAGACTAGAGAGCTGGGTAATCACCAGACGTATGAAATTTGACAAGAGCAAGTGCCGGATTCTCCACCTGGGACAGGGTAATCCTGGTTATATATACAAACTGGGGGACAAGAGGCTGGAAAGCAGCCCTGTGGAAAGAGATCTGGGGGTTTGGGTTGATGGCAAGTTGAATACGAGTCAACAGTGTGCTCTGGCAGCCAAAAGGGCCAACCGTGTCCTGGAGTGCATCAAGCACAGCATAGCCAGCTGGTTGCGGGAGGTGATTGTCCTACTCTAAACTGCACTGGTGCGGCCCCACCTCACGTACTGTGTGCAGTTTTGGGCGCCTTAATGTAAGAAGGACATCAAACTATTAGAGTGTGTCCAGAGGAGGGCGACCAAGATGGTAAAGGGTCTAAAGGGCAAGACTTACAAGGAGCGACTGAGGTCACTTGGCTTGTTCAGCTTGGAGAAGAGAAGGCTGAGGGGTGACCCCATCGCAGTCTACAACTTCCTCGGGGAGGCAGCGGAGGGGGAGGTGCTGATCTCCTCTCTCTGGTGACCAGTGATAGGACACGAGGCAATGGAATGCAGCTGTGTCAGAGGAGGTCAGATTGGACATTAAGAAAAGGTTCTTCACTGAGAGGGTGGTCGGTCACTGGAACGGGCTCCCCAGGGAAGTGGTCATGGCACCAAGCCTGTCAGAGTTCAAGAAGTGTCTGGATGACGCTCTTAGTCATATGGTTTAGTTTTAGGTAGTCCTGCAAAGAGCTGGAGGGAGTTGGACTCGATGATCCTTATGGGTGCCTTCCAACTTGAGATATTCTATGATTCTATGATTCTATGAAATATTTAGACCATGTCATGTAAGCTAAGTTTTGTTTTCTCATCAGTTGTGCAAGGTAGGTGGGAGTCCGTTTCTTCAGTGTGCTGTAGAGGAAAGAGAGAGGTATTTTGGTACCCAGAGCACCCCTTTGTCCCAGGCACTGTCCTTTCTTGGACTTCTAGCTGCAGCTACAGTTCCTCCTCCCGGGCAGCCCCGGCTTGGTTAGCCGTGTTTTGTACCCCCTCTCACTGCCCCTCCCGTGGCTTGCAGGGAGCTACTGATGCTAGCACAGGAATGGAATATAGCTTTGTAGCAGCCAGCAGCAGCTGGAGTTTATCAGATACTTAGGTGGCAAATTATAACTTCATTTTACTGACTAGTACACCAGCTTTGTGCTATGGTGCATCCCCCAGGTTACTCCACATGGCAATAATAGTATGTGCTCTATCTTGTACATGTTAATTTTAAATTATGTTTACACAGTGCATGAATGTGAATCAATTGAAGCTTGACATTCCTATTCCAGGGTAGAAATAGCTAGTCAATATGAGCGGATATTATTGATTGGGCTGTTTGTGTGTCTGTATGCAAACCATACAGGTAATGAATATCAATATACAAGAGTCTGCTGAAATGTTTTATAGTCAAAAGCATGGAGAGTTCGCTGAACATGGAAGACAGTCTCCCATGTTGGAAAGCAGCTGCCAATATTTTCGTACAATAGATTCATCTGTAATCTAAAGTATATATAAAAAATGAAATGTGAAATACTCTGTCTTAAAGGGAAAACATGAACATATGTTTCACAGTAGACTTCTGACATGTGGTGTCTCACACTCCAGAGTGACTTTATTTTTTTAAACATCAGATGCAGAGCTGGTGTTACAGCTATGGAGTTTCCAGGCAGAAGCAGAGGCACGGTGGAGTCTCTCTTCTAGCTGTACTCTACTGTCTTGCACTGCTACCTCCTCCGACTTTGGCAGACCTTCTCCTGCCCTGTCCTCAGTGGTCTGCGATCCCAAGCAGTTGCTCTGGTTCTTGCCTTTAAAACTTGCTCTAATCAGGTACGTGTTCCAAGCAGACAATTAGGATTGAATAGCAATTAGGAATGGATAATATGTCATTATTGTAGAACAGGATTACTAAGCATTCACATCACCTTAATTACCATATTTGTAAAAGAAAAGACCAAATCTATGGCTGGTAGGGGAAAATTAAGATTAATCATAAGCCAATTGTTAGCTTTATAACATGGCCCCTGCAGCAGTCGTGGGGTACAGCTGGGCTGTCTCGGGAGCAGACCAGGGACGGAGCTGGGATTCTGGAAGCTGTCATATGGCTCCATGCTCCCCGAGACATGACGTAGAAGGATTAGTCGGTGCTTCCTTACTAGCAGCAGATTGACCGTGCTGACCGGTGCGCTGAGGATGACTGCAGCACAGGCACTGAGTCCATTGTTTGTAATGAATAAAACCCTCTGTTTTGCTTCTTTTATTCCCCCAGTCTGTGAATATGACTACACATTCCCTGAGCAGACATGAGGTTACTTCACTGATGCTACAGCCTTACTGGAAGCTAAATAGCCATGTTAGTGTGTTGTCAACCTACAGCAACAAAAAAATTTGATTCTCAGCAAGGCTTATTAGCTTGGGCCCAGCTTTATGCAAGCACGGCTGTCTAGCTTTCATTCAGAGCTCGCTTGCTTCTAGCTAACTCCAAGTGTGGGCAGGAAAAGATAATCACAGTACAGAAAATGCCATGTAGACATAACTGAGTTCCTCATGGTTTTTAAAAACATGATGTTCTTTTAACGCTTCAATTTGAGAGTGAGTGATTAAGTTCAAAGGAAGCAAACTGATGAATCAACTCTCCCTGTTTAGAATGGGATTCCTCCTAGAAAAGCTGCTTGGTTTATATTTTATGAAATCAGTCATCCACATGCTGTCATTTTTTCTGAATCTAAGATGGCATTTTATGGTCTTGAGATGAACTTCCCATTGGTTGCAAATAGAGAGGCTAATATGGTTCCAGGCACAGGGTACCAGGAGACTATTTTTTTTGTCTTGATGGCAGTATGGGAAGAATAATAATGAAGTGCTATATATACACTAAGCTACATAGTGGCTGTACTCAGTTTACACTGGAAAACAAGAATTACCTGCTTGCCAACAAAAAGCCTTTGCCTCCATCTGCGAGAGAGCGGAATCTTGCCCCTGTGAAGCACAGCTGGGGATGCTGACATAAGAACTATCAACATTTATTTTTGTCTCTCATTAAATAAATGAAGTTAGAAATGCAGAATGGTGGTGTGAATATCTAAATTTATAGACACGAACACTAATATTGTTCCACGTTGCCTACGTTGGTTATTAATCCTTTCTGGAAGATTAAGGAACAGACATTTTGATTTTTATTCAATGTGCTATGATGAACCCGAAGGATATTGAAGAAATTTTGAATTCTCCCTTGGCACTACTTCATCTAACTGAGTCCCAATGATTTTGTATTTAAAATCTGAACTCCACTTTCTTTTCTACTTTCAATCTGTCTCACGAATACCATTCATTTGACCTACGCTATGACTTTTTGGAAAGATCACATTGTAGAATTATTAAATATAAATATCTTTGCCTTATCAGGCTAATCAACACATTGGAGGGTGAGTTTTTTATCTTTCTTGAAGAAAAAGGAATTACTGTTTTTAAAGTTGGATAGTTTTCTCACGTTTAGGGGCAAGTTTAGTGTTTTTAGAGTGAGATGGTATTCCAGTTAGTGGCAGACTGTTACAGTGATTAGTTACCCTATACCAAATGCATTCTTTTGTTTACCACAGCCAAACTCTTTTTAACTGCATGTAAAAACTATTTCATCTGAAATGGCTGCACTTGAAAGGTGTTGGCTGCTTCAACAAAATACTTCCTATGATGGGCTTGAAGTTGATGGTCCATATTACCTTCGGGATCATCTCATTAGATAGCCCACAGTGATTACAGTAGTCTGGGCTATTTTCTCTTTCCAAGAGGTAGCCCTCTGAATACTTTAGGTGACATTTCATTACAAAACAGTGTTAAGTTTTGACCCACAACTTTCTCAAAGCACTAAAACGATAAGGAAGTTGCCAGTAACATTTTTTTCTAACACTTTCTTCTTCTCCTTCTCCTTCTCCTTCTCCTTCTCCTTCTCCTTCTCCTTCTTCTCCTTCTCTTTCTATTTGTGACCTGAGTTTGCAGGTGACAATTTGGAAGACTATATTTGTGTGTTTCAAGTCATCGTGCATTTATCATGCAGTATGATGTCACCCAAGAATCTAACATTAGACAGAAAAAAGGTGGCTGATGGGCTTTGGTATAAAAAAAATGGCAATTAGTAGGTTGAATTCAGTCTTGTATGCATCTGTTCCTTCACTGGACTGACAGAATATTCTACAAAGTGTTTAACTTACTTGGATGGTAATCTCTTCGGGAAAGGGATTATAATAATCATGCAGTCTTACTACATATAAATTCACAAGAGGAGCCTCTTATTTTTTATTATTGGGTTTTAAAAAAAGAGATATATGAATGTATATCAATTAATGTTTCTATACTTTGCAGGAGATTCAGAGTTGCAGTTATATAACGAATAGATTAGAGGAGAGGAAAACTGTATTTCCACCAATCCTTCTGCTTGGATATTCAAGGAGATGAGCTACGTTCTTCAAACTGGCAGTTCCCCAAGAGTCAGTACTCAGAGCTCTGAATAGAAGAAACAGTCCTGGATTTTGCATGGTGTATTCATGTGTTTAACTCATCTCTGTCACGTTTATCTTGTGCAGATTGCATTGAAGGCAGTTGCTGCTCACATATGTGTTGCTTTTTTCCCATTAGGGATGCAATGTGTGCATGAGCAGAGTTTTGGAGAGCAGGTGGGAATGACACAGCCATGTGTTGCAAGTATATTCATAGATTACAGAGCCAAGAGGGAGGACTGCAACAGACTAATCTGACTTCTTATATAATGCTGTTCTCTACATGCATATAATAGTTTGAGGGGAAACATCCCATTTTGATTTAAACATTTCTTTTTTTAACTATGTTAATCAGTAGTCCTCAATACCGAGGGCCTTGTTTCTTCTGCAATAATAAAGAGTTTATTTGTTGAAGCAGGGGGGTGCTGGTGGGGTGTGGAATTTTAAAAAATGCCCACCCCATCAGTGCCTGGATTCCTCTGCAGGCCCATGCATCTGTCATTGACCACTTGCTCCTTGTAGTCTGTGCAGTTGAAAGTCTTCCCTTCAAATTTCTTGCCATTTTGTTTTCATTTTCTTCAGCTCTCTTGTAACAGGCCTTTTTCTTACATTTTACTTACTGTCACATTTTCTTTCACCCTCTGAGCTGACGATCCAGTGTTTGTTCCTCCAATGATTTGGCTTCTGCTTCTAATTTTCAGCAGTAATTCTGTTTCCTCTCCCTCTGTTCTTTGTGTCCAACTTCTATTTTTCCCCCCCAGCCTTAGTTTTGTACATCAAAGGAGGAAAAAATTGTCTTCCATATCTGTGTTTCTTTAAATAGTGCACAGCTTTGGCCATTTTCATGCGGCTCCTTCTTTCAGTGATGTAGTTTAGTCACTGTTTTCTTGCCATCCTTTCTAATTCCTCTTCCTGTAACGACTTTTCTTGCATTTGCAGATAAGCATTTTAAGATCCAGCCCTGCAGATAATCCTGAAGGTAATACAGACCATCAACATCAAGCCCATAGGAAGTATTTTGCTGAAGCAGCCAACACCTTTCAAGTGCAGCCACTTCAGATGAAATTGTTTTTACATGCAGACAAAAAGAGCTTTGGTTAAAACTGCCTCACTAGTGAATTCTTCCTCTAGCAAGTCTGGGAGGGCAGACTGCCCCATCTGGCTTTATCATCTCTCTTTCTCTCCTGCTTTCCGTATTCCTGAATCTACTGACTTAAATATTTCCCCACCTATTTCTGCTTTTCAGCAGTACCTGGTTTTTCGCACTTATAAGATGGAGACTGCCCTGGTTCTGAGTCCAGTAGGCAAACCTCGTCCCTGAGCTCTCCTTCAGCTCCAGTTCTCATGGGTGTTGTGCAAGCAGTATTTTGAAAGAAATTACTTCACTTTTCTTGATTTTTAAAATTTTCTTTCTTTCTCTGTGCTTGTGCAGGAGAGACAAGCCTATTCAACACCATGAGCTGATAAAATTCCATTGCTTTGGCTTGCTACAGGTTGTGGAGAGCTCAAAACATATTCAAAATTGGTCCTACAAGACACTCAAAACAAGCTGTAATGTGTGTCAAAAAAAGGGGCTTTTCTTGTGACTGTTCTTTCTTGCCTCCTAAGCAATACAGAGCACGAGTCTTGCGGACAGTTGTTTCTCCCCCAGAAGGAGTTAAGAAAATATCCTGCACTCTGGATGTGTTTGTGGAAGAGTATCCTGAAACCTTTCTGGCAGGAGGGAGCTGGGGCCAACCACTAGAAGGCAACGTGATCCCACAAACAGCCAAAGGCGATATCCCCTCAGAGCTACTTAAGCTGAAACCTGCACTTCTGCTCAATAAAATCACTTTTGTCACCTGTAGGTGTGATTAGTAGGGGATCTATTAAGAATACAGCATTTTACTTGGGCAGTGATTGCAGCACCGTGGCGTTTGAAAGGCAGAGCATAAGAAGAGACGGCGGTCACTGCTGGCAGCAGGCATTTCGGTCTTGCTTTAACAGTATTTACTGTATTTATCAGCTATGTTTGCAAAGCAGGCTGATGGCAATTTATTGGAAAATAGTTAAATGCAAATAATAGTCTCTTGATAATCATTAATGGTTTCTTAACTCTGTATGACTGTGTGAACGGGATTTGCTGTGCCAGTTTGCTTTTGTGGACTGCTAGTAGTAAATAACTTGTCCCTGTCAGGAATTTAATGCTGCCAAAGCATAGTTAATATATTCCTATGTCTGGGTGGATATACAAGTACAAAATAGATGTTTCACCTTTTCCTTTTCATCTCTCTTGTAGCTGAGAGACCCAACAGATGGTCCTTTCTGTGTCTGTGTATTAAAACTGTAGTGTAAAAACTGCCGCTAAGTATTTTCTGTCTTTTAATTTTTAAGAAAACATGTAAATGGAGGAAATCCTGCTCTACGGATGAAAAGAACAGAGCCCAGTTAGCATGGCGCTCTGCTCGCGGAGTGCTGCTCCAAACCAGGTGCCATACAGCTTTTAAATGGATCATCTTGATCTTTTGTCACCTGTTTTTTGGGGGGGTTATTTTGTTTGCTTTTTTCCCTAGCATTCACCTGGAACTGCACTCGCTTTGTCCCTTAGAATGGCTTTTGTCTCATGCGTGAGTAACAAGGAGCTTTGCATTTATTCCCTTTTACTCATTTGTGCTTCCCGTGCAGGCTCTTCAGGCACCTGCCACTGGCTGGAGGCTGGAAGAGAAGCCACCATGTCCCTCAGAGCACGTCTTGTTCAGCAGCATGAAGGAGAGGGAAAATAAAACACCAGAGGAGAAGTATCCTGGCAGCAGGTAAGTAACTCCTCCTCCCGCTATTCCTCCTGATTTGGTAAGTTCAGGGATCCAGGCAAGGGTATTTACTGCAGAATCTTACAAGATGCCAAGATTTAATTAACCTGATAGAAAGGGGAATGATAAAATAATAATTTACGGCTTTGAGAGTACAACCTCACCTGTTACACGTCAGGGTAGGTAGTTCTCTTGTCTTTGCTGACTATACCTACCAAAAATCTGGCTTTTCGCACAGCTTCGCTCCTTGGAGTATAAAAAGCCCTGTCCTGTACCAAGCCTGTGAATCCTCAGAAACAGCTCAGAATTGTTCTGTACTACATCAAAGTGCTCTACAAGGGACAGGCACTTGGCTATCGTGCCAAAGTCATTTTTTTTCATTACTATTGTGCCTGTATGTCTGGGGGGTTGTGTGTGTGTGTGTGTGACAAGAATAATCCATAAACCAGAAATCTAATTAGGGAGATTTTCACGTCTCCCGGCTCAGTAAAATACTCCCAGGAGAAGGGCAGGGCAAACCTCCGCAGCCGAAGGACAAATCAATACTGATAGACTCCCACTAATCCCCGAGGCCGCTCTTTGGGGGGGAAGGCAGGGTTACCTGCGAGCCCGCTGGCTGGCTGGGAGCCGGGTCAGGATTTTGCTCAGGCAGGTGCAGAACCTGTTGTTTATTTAACAAGGTTGGCGGCAGCTGCTGCTACCGCTTCGGAGCAATTAAAGAACGTGTTGTTCGGTAGGAGGTTGCCAGGTGCTGGCTGTCCTATATGCTATGACAAGCAAGGCAAAATTTCATGTAAACACCTGCCAGCATCCCAGACAAACCTGTGCTAACGGGCTATTATGTACCTGCCATTAAGCCATTTGTGGGTTTAGCTGACAGCAACACGTGCACGCCAGCTATCGCAGCAAGGGCTTGAAGAGATAAGATATGCCAGTGTTTCCTTACCTCCAGCAGATGCGAGGCCAGGATGTTTGAGAAACACCAACAACCGCTTCAGACTTTACCCTCTCAAACACACAGGGCCCAGTCTGTAAGTGGGGTGAACTGGTGCTGCACTGCTGACGGCAGGAGAAAGGTACGATGCACGTGGCGGAGCTCTAACATGGACCAGGCCTGCCAACCACCGCCTAATTTTTCAGCATGGGGTTGTTTTTCCCCTGGGAACCTGGGTTTTGGGTGGGCTTTCTTTCCTTCACGTACACGGCAAGCAGGCTTGCAAGTTAGCCACTTAATTGATTTGCAAGTGCGTACGTGACCTCTGCTCTGTTAACCGAGATTGCTACAATTAGTGTCATTAGTCACAAACTTCCCCCTGAAAAGAACAGATGCTACTACTGAAAAAATCAGATCTTTGAAATATTTAAAAGCATATCTTACGACGATTAATACACTACTGAGAACGCATATGATGAATAGTGCTTCTGTTACTTCGGTGTGTGAGACACCCAGATATTCTGCTGCCGTCATCCTCTGAGAGCATAACTCAAGGAAAGAGGCCAAACAGTGTTACAGGCTGTTCCTTCTTCAAGGTGGCTCCGCCAGAGATCAGTAGTAGTCTCTCCGAGCTCCTCTACACAATGTCTGTGGCTAATAGCCCTCAAGGGACCATCGACCAGCCAGAAATGGCCCCTGCCCTCCCACCCTCGCACAGGAGAGATGCTGGAGGAGCAGAAGGGAGGGCTGGGTGCTGGCAACGCCGAGCCCCGGGTCTGCGGGGAAGCCCCCGCACTGGGAGGCTTCTCCGGCTGGGGAGAGGGTCCTGCAGCTTCCAGAAATACAAGAAGTAATAACAATCATAGCATGAGGAGAGGGAACGAATACGTAGAAGGCTTTTCAATTCATTGCCGTACATCAGACCGCAAGAGTTTATTTTTCCTGTGTGCTTAAGCACATAAGCGGGTGGTCTGCTTTATGAAGTTTGAGACAGTCTCTGGATTGCTGTTCTGAGTTGTGTTTTGTTTTGAAAAGAAAAACAAAAAACTTACTCAGAATACGGTTGTGGCAACAGTTGCTTACATCGCTGCCCTTACTGAATTAATGAGCTCGGCCGAAGGGACAGTGCTGCAGCACAGCCATCTGCCCCGCTTCCTGCAAACCCCATCCCGCCACGCCTGCCTGCAGCTCCGTGTACGCTCTGCGACCCCTTCTCGTGTTTAGGCAGATGGACTGTGTGCGCACGCCTGTTAGTATGGGTAATTGCGCATTTTGGATTGTTCAACTGAACGGTAGAAATCCACAAATGTAAAAGATAAAGTTAGAGATCCCTTTAGTTTTGCAACAAACGAATCCCAATACTATTAGCAGATGAGTACCCCAGGAGTAACTTAGCCACATTCCTTCATGGGGAAGGGAGTGACTCTTATCCGGACTCATTGTCTGTGTACTGTGTAACAGCAATTATTCTATATGCATTTTTCTTCCTTATTGAAAGGAAAACCTGCAGTCTCTTGCCCCCTGCAGTTTTTAGTGAATACTGTACATAAATGATTTATTTTTTTCTTTAGAAAGGGCTTTGCTTTGCACAGCATCTGTCACCTTGGGATTTCCCCCTCCCCCTCTTGCAGATATGTAGCTGGAAGCTGTTTGACTCAATCTGAACACCACCCAAAGCCGGTTGTATTAATTCCATCAACCTTCGTCTACTCTTTAACATTCTCTTTCATCTGGTGAGGACCTTCATTAATGTGCACCATTTGTGATTAAGGTAGCACTTACAGGATCATCACAGGATAATGTGCAGTTTACTGCACTTCAGAAATACTGCCCTGTCTTTCGTCCATGAAATTCAGCTTTCTTTAGTTTTTCTAAAAAATACTTAGGATAATAAAAGACTTTTTGAATTACTTTTTTATTTTTGATCAAGAAAATCCATGCTAACAATTGCCCTCTAACATATAATCTCTTCACTTACTGTGGCAGGAAGATGGGCAAAGGGACAAGATATCAACTGAAAGACGGAGCAACAAAAATTAAGGTGGATCAAATAAGCTAACCTATAAAAAGTCAATAACTCAGTGGGATAGTAAGGTCCATTCCTGGTAGCTCTTCTTAAGAAGACAAATAACTGTGTTACCCTAGTTACCACATAGTAGTAATTGTTAGCAAACGCTGTGAATTGTGACTTTTTTTTTTTAATTTTTATTTTTTAAACAAAGTTTAAAGTAGCATTCTGAAATAGAGCCATCAGGTGAACTTCTGTGTAAAGTTCAAGAAAATGCAGTTGCTGGCATGAGATAAAAGACAAAAATAAAATAGGTAACAGGACAGAGAAACTTTGGAAGTAGGTGATGTATCAATGCAAAGAACAACAGAGGTCGATAAAGAAGATTAAAGTAGAACAGGAAAAGTAATCAGAGGAGGTCTCAGGCGAAAGCTGTTGGAGGGTAAACTACACATTGCAGAGAAGGAAGTCTTTGAAACATTAAATACACCCAGTGTAGTCATGCCTTTTCTGGTGGTCAAAACTGCACCCACTGAAGTGAGCACAAAGATTTCAACAGATGCAGCACTGAGCCTACACAGAGCCTCAGCAGCTTCACCACTGGAAATGGCAAGTGTCACCTGCTGGGGCTTTGCTGATCATGAAGAGGAGCTGGAAGACTGTTACCAACACAGAGCACACGCAGCTCAGCCGTGCATGGTTCATGGGAACCCCCTTTTTCAGGCATGCCATTGCCAGAGGACCTGGAGCCAACCACAGGGTGCTGGGACTCCTGTGGGAGATGAGGAGGTTCGTAGGGCAGCTCATCACAAGCACGCAAAATGCTTTGGTGTATGATGACGTCTGGGTGTCTCGCAGAGAGAGACATCAAAAAGAATGGGAAGATAGGAGGCAAAGCGGAAGGTGGTGCTAATATGCCTGCACTGAGATTGAAAGCATGATCACTTGTTTAGTAAGCAGAATACAGAGAACCTAACTTTATTTCAGCCTAAGGTAATATCTATTTCAGTTATTTAGCAATACAGTTCTATGCCATGTGGAGGCCAGAGCAAAGGATCAGGGTTGGGATGTGGGAACACATTGTGAGAACAGGAATGTAGCGGCATGAATTGCAATTGAACCAAGAAATCAAGGAAGGAGGAGCTTCATATGCAGAGAAGCAGCCTTGTATACAGGATTTTTTTTTTTTTCTGCCCACCGTGCCTATAAAAGGATAACTCCGGCTTTACAGAATGGCCCAACCCCTCCACTGGAGGGTGGATGGCTGCGAGAGGGGAAGGGAGCAGTGGCTCAGGACTCCCAAGAAAGTTGAGACCTAGCCTTTTACCTGTTCAGCAGAAGTGTTAAAACATGTTGGGTAGCCGGACAAGTTCCAGGATACTGACCTGGAGAAGAGAGGAGAACAAACCAAAAATGACTAAGAGGATGAGATTATTTGTAAGCAAGAGACAAAAGTGGGGTTCAGCTGGAACCTTGCAGGTCCATGCTGAATTACAGTTTAAATGCCTTCTCCTGCATGTGGACAGGCACATGGAGCCTGACCTCTCTCACTGCTGCTGGTGTGAGATGGGCTGGAGATGTGCTTCATGCTGCGTGTCTGCATAATGATGCATTGAGCTGGAAACTATTTACAGTGGCCCAGCCTTCGTGGCTGAGAGGTTAGGAGAAAGGAGGGAAAGCGAAACAGATATGGAATAAGAAGTAGAAATAGCAAGATGTTGAAAGTTAGGGAAGAACCAAAGGTAAGGTGGGAGCTATGGCTGCAGTTCCTCTTGTCAGACCGTATGGGCCACTTGGAGCTGGGAATTATTTTCCTTGCTCTTAACCCCAAATGTCTGTGTTTGTGTAAAGTATCACTTATGGAGCAATTCCATCATTTTTGTAAAGATGGTGTAATTTGCATATCACATTTGCATTACATTACTTATTTGCATACCAATCCCACATAGTTTCTCTTCCTGCATTTAAAAATTTCAGATATGTTATAGCTGTAAGCAAATATTGAACATTTAGTAACTACTAACTTTGCTAAAAACACCATTTAATCATGGAACCACATGCTATTTGTTCATGGCAGGCATGTCAGCAAATGCTTGAAGGATGTGCAGAAATAGTAGAAGGCATCAGAAAAAGTTTTCGGAGTGAAAACAAGGTCTTCAAAAAGAGCGTGTTGGCAATGGATAATGGTTGGTGTTGAGGAAGAGGAGAATTGCTATGATACCATTAGGCCCTCTGCTTCAGAAGCTACTGGCTGGGGGCAGTGAGGGGGCAGAGAAAGAAGTGGGTCTAAGGAATTTCTTCCCACAGGAGCTTCAGTCTTGAAGGGGAACCAGGGAGTGGAGTAGGGTAGGGAAGACTTATTTTTGCTTATGAGGATGATGACCAGCCCAAAGAGGGGAAATGAAGATACTGTCACAGATTTCTGTGTGTGGAGGGGTGTATCGCTGGCTTGAGGGGTGGAAGGGCCTCCAAGGAGCTCTGGGCAGTAGGTGGAACTTGATCAAGAATTGTGTATTTGTGGTTGTAGAAGAACTGTATATCCTGAATTTATTCAAATTGTTCTTTGTTTAATCTTGCAGCACTGCTGAAAACAGTATCCACTCTTGGGGTTGCCTTCTGCCTCAGAAAAGAGAGCAGGTTGTTGAACAGAAGAGACATGGTTATCTCAGATGGGACTGGGAAGCTCCTCCATGAATCACTCCATTTCCCACTTGGAACTGGGGCACATGATAGCAAAGGATGCTCTGATGGGGAAGGTAGAGATACACCTTCTCTCTTACTATCGACTTCTTCCTCTCTCATCAACCTTCCCCTCCCCTGTCCTCTCCTCTTTGCCAGTTACTCTCTCGCTTGCTTTACCCCTTCTATTGTCCCTATGTCAGGTCTCACACATGAAGCCTGATCTTCTTCAGTATTGTAAGAAGGGATTGGAGTAACAAGGAGTTTGAAGAAGCAAAATACAAGCCAGAGAACAAAATACTCAATTGAAGAAGGAGTGCCATATTGATTGTCTTGTGTAGTGTTCTTGTTCAATGAAATTAACTGTACATTCCCACAATTAATTCATTTTTCTTGCAGTTACATCAATTAGCATATAACACAGATAAAGAGAAGAGGCAGTGGTTGGTATTTTGCCTTCAGCAGCCAGCAGTGCATTATGTTAAGCCATGAAATTGTCTATGTGCTGCAGATCATTTCTCCCTTTGAAAAAAAAGTGCCCACCATTACGGCACTGGCAAAGAAAAATGAGCCAGAAGTTTAAGGCAAAGGGGCAGTGCTTCAAATGTACCTTTTATGCTGCTAAAGAGATCCACAGTACTGTGATCAAAATCCCATTATATGGAACACTTTCTATTTAAATCTTCCCTGACATGTTTCTGGTATTACTGTACCAGGGAGGCACATAACTGTCAGGCTTAAAAACTGCTCTTCTTCCCTTCCGTGAACGGCTCTGCGGACTCAGGCTGTCACTTCCAGTTCAGGATTTCAGGCTAAGTGCCAAACTTCTGGGCTGAAGAATGCCTTCCCTCTGACTGCCACTGAACCCCTTGACTTGCGTACCTTACCCAGCAAGACATTGGCAACTTAGTGCTCAGGTCAAAAAACTCAAGACCTCACAAAGGACACTTGTGATGCCATTGCCCATTCCCCGAGACTCCCTGGGCCATCAGCTTAAAAAAAACGTGGGGTTATTGGGGGTCCATCGCCTGTCCTTCCCCGCTGGCAGAAAGGCCTCTGCAGTGTTAACCCGGCCAACGCTGAGTGGTCAGCAATAACTCAAACGAGAAGTTTTTGGTTGCTGCTTTTGCAGTCACCCTTTGGGCATTGGAGGCATGCTGTGGCTTCTGACAGAGAAGCTGTCTGCTGTGGCGCAGACAAGAGTTTCTCACCACGCAGGGCAACAAACTGCACTGAGTTACAATTAGTCTGCATTCACCCACTATTAACATCTGACATTACCTGAAATACCACACTTAGCTTTCTTTCAAGGGCTGATCAGAGCATCTTGGATACACTTAGCGCTGGCTTACGTTGAACACTTGTTGTTAAATGCTTTTAATAATCCCAAGTGCAGTGTATTCAGAGTGGAGCGCAGGAGCTGGTTCAGAGGAGCAGAGAAACACTTGCTTAACTGAATCTTAATAGCTTGTCACCCCAAGCTCCCCAATTACTGATGATGTTACAAACAATAGTATAAGAGAAAGAAGGAATATAAATGATAAGCTAAAGTCTAGGAGTCTTACTTTGTCCACTGAGAGGCTAAGATATTCCTCCTTTTTTTACATTCTGTACGGGAAGGACAGCTTTTTTGCTCCCAGTTCAAGTGTTCTGATGCAACCATAATTTCTACAGTGTGGACAGCTATAGCACTGTTTTCATATTTACTTAATTTGTAAAGTAGAAAACTCACTAGATTTGGGATTCCTCCTAGAAACAACTAGTGGTAGCCAGTAGCTCAACCAGAATTGTTGTTTTAGTTAGGAATATTTTTCATTTTTGCATGTGGGCTTTGGCTTTTCATGTCTTGTACTTGGCTATTGAACTTCACTTTTTGTCATGGCTTGATTATGAGTTGTCTTAGCCTTGGTTTTCTTGCTTCATCCCAGCACGTTAGCAATACTGTAAAAGGGAATAACTTTCAGGTAACTATTCAGTGTCTATCTAAAGTGATTTTACTCCCTTCTTGCAGTTTACAGTGGACATCACGGTTACTGGCAACAGTGGTAACCTCCTTGAAGGTCTCAGAAAGGACACAAAGACCTGATTCATCAGGTAAGTACTAGCTCCAAGGCGGCTGATTTTCCATAAAATCCGTCCTTAGTAGCATCGGGCGATGCAGAAGTCTCAATTGATGTTCTCTTCTGTGGGTGAACAGGACTCTAGCATCCTTCCTAGTGCTTGCTACTTGAGAAGTAAGGTCGGCTAAAATCCCCCAAAACCCACAATCCCAAATAAACTAAGAGAAATAATTTTAAAGGGAAAAGCATGTTAAAATACGGTATCTCAGGTAAATGAGCCCATACTTTGTTGCAAATATTTTTTAATCATTTTCCTGGCCAATATTACTATTTATCAAAGCTCTCTTTTGCTTAAGCAAGGGCTTGCTGCCTCACAGCCTGTCTGCTTGTGCAGTGCAGCCATTATGCTGAATTTATGACACTACAGTAATTACTGTGCCAAACCCAACCAGCTGCTGTTTAAAAAAGAAACCCCCCAAAATCCAAGAAACAAAACCACTGGATTGTGCCTAACAATGCAGAATTAGATGGTAGAGGACAGGGAAGCTTTATTCAAGCGCTAATGTTCACTGAACTAGCAGGGACACTGGAAATGAATGGCAGAGTAAGTAGCACGTTGAATAAATGTCTCCTCCAAGTTTGCTCCAT
The DNA here is from genome assembly GCF_000690835.1 of Fulmarus glacialis. NCBI lineage: Eukaryota > Metazoa > Chordata > Aves > Procellariiformes > Procellariidae > Fulmarus > Fulmarus glacialis. The sequence goes on from NW_009220018.1 coordinate 29,941, forward strand.
TGTAAAAGCCCTTCTCAGTGCACAGTGTTGCCACAGTATAAGGCACACAGAGAGCCAAATGCTCACTTAGAGTGAACAAAAGCCTGTCTCCTGCTGTTGCTTAATGCTGTAACTTTTATTAGCAGCAAGTGACAGCAGTTTAGCCTCCCTTCCTTTTTCTAAATGATTACATTCTTAAGCTGATTGACTGTGTTGACTAAAGGCAGCTGTTGATCCACTCTCTTTCCTTTTACACACACAATGGCACATGAAGAAAAGAAACGCCAGATTTCGTGTGTTCAGGATAAGCTTAAGATTTTGATTGCCTGAACAGAAGTGAAAAATTGGTTGCTGCATCAGGAGCCTGGCATCCCTAAGGGCACAGTTTCCACATGCCTAGCAAAAGCAGGTGGGGCTGCTCCGAGTTTGGGAGCCCAGAGCTGATTCTCCCTCCGAAGGTCCCCTTCCCTTCCCTTTTGCCCCAGACATGGGGGGAAGTATGGGGAAGGGGAGCACAGTAATAGTATATATTTGGTTGGATTTGGGCCACTAAGTCACTAACCTTATAAAGGGAAAACCCTACCAAGAAGCAGGAGGATTAGTATATCAAATATAAATGCAGCCTGCAGTCCTTACACACAGTTAAATGTAGATGTGTAAACGAAATTTGTTTTCTTTTTCTTGTGTGTAGTGGTTGTTAATACCTAGATCTGTTTCCACCACCAAGTCCAGGCAGGTGCTTTGCTCCATGTTCAGAGGACCCACAGGACATCCAAAGTGGTGGCTGTCTTTTTCGCTAAGGCTTAGGCATGCAATGCCAGTGCATGGGGATGTGGATGGTGTTGAACGTTCAGTTCACTGAAATTGCGAGCCATCCTTCGAGCTTGTAGGTAGCACTGCTGTAGGGGATGGCATTGGGAAAGGATTCCTCATAACCTCAAAATAGCTGAAAAGCTGGTTCCTGGAGAGGTACTCCCTTGTAAGTAACTTGTCTGTGTGAATTGGCACAAAATTTTACCCAGGAGGAAAGATGACAGTGGAAGTGGCATTGCAGCTGTAATTACCCAATTAAGCTTTTTTCAAGGAAAAACATGTCTTAGATATCACCTTATCTGGTGTAAATTAACGGAAAAAAACAGTCTCTTTCTACAAAGATTTAAGAGACAAATTTCCTGGCTCAGCCTCTGTTAGCTGCAATGCACTGTAAATACATCAGTTAAAGGTCTCAGGAGAGGTTGATCTAACAAGAAGGCTCCTGCCACTGTCTTATCTCAGGTGAGAGGCAATATGCTGTTGAAAGGAACATCCAAGAGCAAGTCCTCATTTGCAAAAAGAAAATACACGTGAAGAAGGTGTTTTTTTTTTTCTCATGCACAAACCAGTGAGGCAACGTGGCTGCAGTAAAAAGGGATCTAACCACAAAATTCAGATCTGCACTTTCATCCCTGACAAAACTGTGGGGTATCTGCTTAGGAGCCTCTCTAGCTAAGACAAAAACACACACTGAAAAATTGTTCCAGGTGAAATCCAACTGAATGCAGCCAAAATACAATCACAGCTTTTAAAGGGATGGTCATGTGGGAAAAAATATTTTGACATCTCAAACTGGAGTTTTCAAAAATGGTTAAAGCAAAAGGTACTTTTCCTACTGGGAAACTGCCATCTGTTTTACTGCTTTGGAAGCTGCAATAAGAAAAAATTCCCTTAGTTGTGCTCCTTCTTCCAGGAAGGAAGGACCAAACAACAAATGAGAAATGCTGGCATCCCTCCTATCTTTTGCTCCTCTCTCTCCACATATACCTAAGCTCCCATTCACATTTGACATAAGATGATTTATACAGCTGAAGTATTGGCCAGACATACCACTTGTAAACTGCTGGAAAAGCTGCTTGATTCTGCCTTGTGCAATGTGAAAATGGATTTATGCACAGTGGAAGAACTTAACAGGGATGACAATTTGATAACTGACATTGTTACAGTAATTTAATAAGAGAAGAAAACCATACAAATCTGTTTTCTGTATTTATTCATACGGGTATTTTTGCCCCCAGAAAGGACAGATGATATAAGGTGAGAAGATCTGTAAGTCAAAAAAACCCCCCGATGGTGACAACCATACAAAAGGTTTTAAAGCTCAGTTCTACTGCTTCTCTTCACAGCATCTTCAATCCAGCCCTAGTGTCTTCAGAATAGTCCATCAACAGTTACCTTACCTCAGTTAAAAGAAATTCAAGCTTACCTACAGCAGCCCATGTAGAATATGTCTGGTAAAGCTGCTTCTCAGTGATGAGCTACTGCTTTCCAAAAACCTCGGCTAAACCAGCAACTATACTTTTCAGGTAGGGATGGGGTCTTTTACGTGATCGCTCTGCTCTCTTAACTAGGACAAACCAGAAACGAATTTTAGCTGCAACTGGAGCTAAAACTCAAAATGAAGTGGCTTGTCTGGACTCCAGGGCACAGGAGCTGAGTATGCAATACTTACCTGGGCCACACCGACGCGGGGTGCACCTGCCCCTTGCAGACTGTTGTATTTGAACACACCACCCCCCTTTCCTCCTCACCCCTTCCCAAGGGGCAGTGAATTGTGCTGCCCGTGTGAATGTACATACATCAGTAATCACCTCAACGTGAAACAAAAATCCCAATGTAGACAGAAACATTATATTTATATATATAAAGCGCCTATCACCATATTGATAAACATTCTTTCATCATTCAGAAAGAGCTGCATCTTTTATTTTGGTTATCTCTACCAGTAGGTGTCATGATACAGCAACCTGTGAAAATTCTTGGTGTAGTAGGAAATAAAGTGGTTAAATAAACACTAATACTTACGGAATTTTATTTAAATTATTGGATGTCAGCGGTTAAAAGGGTGGTTAGTTTTGCTAGATGCTACCACCCAGACATTAGACTCCTTGTTTGGGGTGCGCTGCAAATAAAAAGCTCTGTTACTACCCAATTGATTTTTTTTTTATGCCTGTGTAACATACCTGTTTCCCTTGTCCCTGCCCTTCAGTGGGACACACAAGTAATGGGGTGGGTAAGTAGCTGAGGAGTGACATCCTCTGAAGAAATTCATGATAACCTCTCCTTTGAAGAAAGAGATTCAAAACGAATGCCGCACACATTTGCTACATCTAAGAGCAGTCTGCTTAGCTGCTTTTGTCACACATCAAAGCACACTCACGGCCATGTCCATTTTTGTGGTTACCCTGATTTCATCCATCTGGTAAAAAAAAAAAAAAAAAGCTGTCTGATGTAGGAAATTAATTAAAAGTAATGGTGATATGTCAGCTGGCTGGGCTAACTAGAATCGTCCCCGTTCAGTAATGTTGTGCCCCAATGGAGTTGCAGTAATAAATGTAAAAGCATCATAGCAAAGTATGACTATAACTGCATGTCACACTTTTTCCCTGCTCTTCCCTCCTGCTAGGAGGATGATGAAACATAAAAATAGCTTAAATTAACATGAAAGAATGTCCTATTAATATCCACATTCCAGAGTGGGGCAAATGACCAGAGAGTGGGGAAAATGTTTTAGCATAAGCACACCTGTATTCGCAGCCATGAGCTGCTGCGAATTACGGTAGGACACACGCTTTCTTTCACCTTCACCGTCCCAAGCCTGCGGAGCAGCAGGCACTCGCAGCTCCCACAGACGTCCATGCAAGCTAAGGGTACAAATGCCGGGTAGGGTGTTTAGTTTTCAAGCCTTTGCCTGTACGGACATGTTGCAATTAAGAGGAATAAAGTAGCAGTGTTTTTAAGTTTGATCTGATTGCTGGCCTAATGACTTCTCCTGAATATGTCTCCTGCTCCCATTGAAAGCACCTGTTAAAATGTTTTGAGTTTGGGGTTGTTTCTTTTTTTTGTATTTATCTTAGCCCTTAAAGATTGTGGTTGCACAAAAAAAGAAAACCCACCATGTTACATGAAAGGGTCTGTTACTGTTCAGTGAGGGAAGAAAAACTGGAGCATAACATCTTGTTAGAAATGTATAAACCCTCTTACGTCTACCCTTGTTTCGTGTTGTCAGCAAAGGTCTTGCTCTAAGCTCCAGGGATCATGTAAATCCATTCTAGGTATTTTTAATGATTTTTGCAACCCATATTTTGAAGCTACTACTGTGTTTTTAAGGCATTTGTGTTTACAACTGAATTTTTAGATTCCTAAAGAGTTAATATGAGAAAATAGATGGGGTCTTATTAAATGGATTCCTCAGGACAGATGGAAGCAAAAATATTTAAGAATATGCATTTCCTTTTAGTGAAAAACCCCAACACTACAAATTCAGTAAAGGAGCCAAACAAGAGTGAGAACAAATGCAGCGTGAGGTTAAGAAGGCACCATGGAAGTGCACAGGGTTAACCACGAGGAGTCCGCGAGTGACCTCTAGTCAGGCAAGACTTGACTGAGCTCTTTCAGCTCAAACTCACCAACTACCCACACAGAAACCCTCCTGCGCATCCGACTTGGAGGGGCTGATCACCCAAGTCTTGTCTTGGATGTCACACAACACCGCAATAAGCACTGCCATCTGCAGAACAGAATCAAAACTGCTTAATTGTTAATAAAACTTCTTTAGTTTGACAAGTGTGGGTTTTACACAGCACACCTCCACCATGTCATATTGTCATTCTTGAAGGAAATGAGACAAGATCACTGTGTTATTTTGGTATCTCAAAATACTACTCAAAATGTTACTCGGGGGGGAAGTCCAGTCTGTTGAATTCCTACCATAAATACACTTACTTTAAATACACTTTGGGAAAAGAGAAGGCAGTGACAAGGAGCCAGTATTGGAAATACTTACCTTAAATCCCGTTCCTAATTACCCAAGTGTTTCTCAAACACAGAGAAAAGCAGCTACCCTCTTCTGGGGACCTTTCCAGGGACTGATTTTCAAAACTGCTGCTGCTCAGCAGCTTGCAAGAGCACAGGTCTGTGTTGGTGCCAGACTGGGACAGTTTTTCACTTATCTCACTGGCCACGGTTTCAAAGCAATATTCTCACATAAATCAAAAGTGAAATATTCACAAGGAGAAGCTACCACAGTGTACCTGCTTGTCATGAACAGCAACCACTTTGGTGTGGTTACCATTTATTAGTGTTCACTGGGAGTCTGTTACCTGGGAACTAAACTTTACAGGTGAACATTAGCAAATCAGCTAGCAGGTTTCAGTGGATGAACATAAGGTCTCTGGCACCCAAACCAAATTCTTACCCTTTTTTGAATTGGAGGAGAACCAGTCAGTGATGAAAGAGCTTTTTACCTTCATCTTAGAGCTGTCAGCTTTCTAGAAAGCAACATATAGTCGGAGTATTTGGTATGGGCCTCCCAGCTCGGCTGTGATCACTGGAAGAGCTATTGTAATGAGAGACGTGTAATCAACTCCTCACTTCATCCAGGTAAATGATGTGATTGTTTTAATTGAGTATCTTTCTTACTGTTTTAGTTGCAGTTACAACTGAAATTCCACTTTACCCTAAGGGCATCCTGTTTGTGAGGTTTCCCAAAGCCTGAACTGGGTAAAACTATGGCTAGGGTGAATGCTTCTCATTTTTATAAAGATTTCTAAGCTCTTAGCCAGAGACCTGCTCTCTGTTTAACAAGTGCCATCTTTTCCCATTCAAGAGAGGCCCCAATAGCTGTTATTCACAGCCTGGGACAGGATCTGCAATGTTTGAACTGTAGGTAAGTGTTTCTAATAGTTCACTAATATAAATTTAGTGAACAAAATGTTGACAAGTAGAGTAAACTGTGCCCACTCAAAATGTGTCGAGCTGAGTCTTGACTCAAGTAACTGAAGACAAACAGATCTGGATCTGCAGAGTCCTTTCAGGGCTTGGTGCTCATCAGGGCATCTAATGCCTACTGCTTTCTTTCATTGTATTGTGTCATTCACACTGTATTACCATAACAATGACATCCTCTTATTGGTGGGGAGCAATAGAAGGCTAATAAAAAATCGGTATCCCTGTTAGTATTCTCATTCTCCCTCACAGAAGAAGAAAGTCACCTTTTATAGTGTCTAGGATGGGCAGATGGCCCTTTTTAAGCAAAGAAGATTCATTTTCACTTCTTTACATCATAAAAATGTACCATCTAGCATGATGTTCAGAGTGACAGCTAATAACCACATTTCTCTCTCAATTTCTTGACAATGGAATTCTCTTTCAAGTTCTAAAATATCAGTATGAAGTTCCAGTGTCAGTGATATAGGAAACTGTGCCGCCGGGAGGTTTTCTGAAATACCACTGAAACATCCCCAAACTGCCCAAAATACCTGGGCTATAGCATTTCACAGAGATTTTCGACAAACTCTTCAGCCCAAAAATATTGGGAGTGCAATTACCAGCCAAAAGGCCATCAGGAATGAGAGCTTTTCTATAGCATCATACAGTAATCATAACAGCATGCTCCTACGCATACTGTAGTAATGGGTCAAGACATTGATACCTCTGCGATGTCTTCCAGAAGGACCACGACAGGCTGGAGAAGTGGGCCAATGTGAACCTCATGAAGTTCAAGGTCAAGTGCAAGGTCCTGCATCTGGGTCAGGGCAATCCCCGATACCAGTACAGACTGGGGGTTGAATAGATTGAGAGCAGAGAAGGACTTGGGGGTACTGGTGGATGAAAAATTGGATGTGAGCTGGCAAGTGCACTCATAGCCCAGAACGCCAACCCTATCCTTGGTTGCCTAAAACAAAGCTTGGCCAGCAGGCCGAGGGAGGTGATTCTGCCCCTCTCTGCTCTCATGAGACCCCACCTGGAGTACTGCATCCAGCTCTGGAGTCCCCAGTACAAGACAGACAAGGACCCATTAGAGTGAGTCCAGAGGTGGGTCACAAAGATGATCAAGGGGATGGAACACCTCTCCTGTGAGGAAGGGCTGACAGAGTTGGGATTGTTCAGCCTGGAGAAGAGAAGACTCGGGGGAGACCTTAATGCAGACTTGTAATAGATAAGAAAGACAGAAAGAGACTTTTTACCAAGGCCTGTAGTGACAGGACAAAGGACAATGGTTTTAAACTGAAAGAGGGTAGATTTAGATTCGATATAAGGAAGAAATTTTTTACGATGCAGTTGGAGGGACACTGGCACAGGTTGCCCAGAGAAGTTGTGGATGCCCCATCATTGGAAGTGTTCAAGGTCGGGTTGGACAGGGCTTTCAGCAACCTCATCTAGTGAAAGATGTCCCTGCCCCTGGCAGGGGGGTTGGACTAGGTGATCTTTAAAGGTCCCTTCCAACCCGAACCGTTCTATGATTCTACCAGGATCTAAATGATTTGGTGTTTAAACCACTAAACTTTAGTCAATAACCATGTCGTCGTTCTTTAATTGAGCGCGATTTCAAGCTCTTCATCAGCAATGTTTGTAAAGTAACAGAGTGACAAAGAGCTTGGCAGGGAGAATAGACAGGGGTGTACTGCCTTCTTTGACACCCCAGGCCAAAGAAGAGGGGATTTCCCCACATGGCAGAAGAAATCTGGACTGTATATATTGTAAACAAACACTATTAATAAGAATTTTTTTAAAAGGAGCAATCATATGATTTTGTACTTTAGCACTGAGACTATTAAAGTTTTCCGAATGTGAACCTCAACTGTATGCTGGATATTAAAGATTTATATTAAATCTATAATTTTCTTTTCTGTTTTTCTTCATACTTTAATGTTTGCATTGAAAAGAAAAAAATAAGTTTGGACAAAGACATTAAAAAAAATTAGCCTCTAATTATTAGAGAACAGATCTGCAAGTTAAGCATGCCTTGTAGCCTGTAATTTTCAAATATCAGGGGCAGCAAATGAACGCCGATAGGGCTGCCTGCTGGCCAGGGCAGTGAGAGCTTTTCTCAGCTAGAAGCTTTTCCTCCACATAGCAAATGCTTCCCTCCCTGCTACAGAATATGAGAGGAAATAAATAGGTCAAGCTTGTGGTGCTAAAGCACTCTGAGCTTGCAACCACAAATAAAATTAAAACAGTTAAATAGAGACATGTTTGAAAAATTAATAATACTTATCCTTTCTATTTTTCCAGTTTTTCCTAGTGCTTTTCCTGCTATGAGTGCTTCATCGTGTTGTGACTGAGTGTAAAAAAGAAACCAGCACCAAGAACTGTTTAGCAACACTGCAATAACAAAACAGCAGCCTTGCAGGAAAAAGGGGAAAATTATCTGATTTGAGTTTCCAGGGGAGCAGCAGGAAAAACTTCAATTAAAATTATTTTCTAAAAACCTTGAAAATTCGGCAACACTGTTTCTTTTTAACTAGCTATTGTGATCCACCCCCCTGCTCAGTCAACGGTTGCCTAGACTCTCAGGGAAAATGAGGACAATCCTATCTGTGTGCAATTGGAAGACTGGATCCTTCTCCTGACTCTCCTTACACCATAATGTTATAGTTGGCTTACCATAGCAAAGGTGTACTTACAAAACAATTTTTATATATATAGTCACAATAATTAGTACTCTTTTCCACTGTGTTTCCAGACATTATTAGAAAAGGGAACAAAAAACTTTGCATAACATATCTTTCTCCACCCTCGGAGAAATTGACTGAATTAGGTGGCACAACATAAAGTTTCTATTAATAAAGCAGTTATTAATTTTACAGCCTTTCCAGCTCCTTTGAGCTCCTTTTTTCAGTGGTGAAAAAGAGATTTAAGCAGGTTATTTGGGCTAGAGCAAAAAACTATTTCTGCACCCTCTTCCCCAACATTTGATCCAGTCCTGAGGACAGCTTAGCAGAAAAAGAGAATCCGATTTTTGGACTTCAGGTACTGCACTTGGCACATCTGGAGTGCGCTTTACTGGGACAGGACATTGGAAAGGAGTCGGCAGACCTGGCTCAGGCCAGATTGCGTGGCCTCAACAACTCATATGCCTTTTGTCCCCCGTATTTTTTTAATAATATACCATACCATATGATGCCATTCTCAGCAATAAAACGTGGGGTGGGCTGGAGTGGGGTGTGTGTCCAAAGTAGCCATTGCTCGGGGATCGGCTGGGCATCAGTCTGCTGGTGGGGGGTGGTGAGTCATTGCCTTTGCATCACTTTTTCTTTTTTTATTCTTCACTTATTAAACTCGACCCAATTTTTTCTCTCTTTAGCCCTTCTGATTGTCTCCCTGTGCCGCTGTGGGGAGTGATTGAGTGACAGGGTGGGGGCTTCCCTGCTAGCCGGAGAGAACCCACCGCAGCCGCAAACTGTTGTAGGCCATGGAAGTGCATTCAGAAAGCATTGCTATATGCTTGCTTCTGGTCTGCTATATCAGCTACATGTTTACCTGTTTTATTTATTATCAGAACCAGGATACAGGCTACGTGAACAATTGGTCTTGCCCGGTACAGCCATTGTATATTCTTACACACTTACTCCAGTAACCATCTGTGTGGCATTGCTTGATTTCTGCCATTATTTCACAATTCATTTTCATGTGCTGGTAACTGGTTTTCAGTAGTGGTTGGAGTCAGGGCCAGATCCTCACTCCAGGATCTACGGAGATCAGCTTTTCTTTATATAGAAAAACATATGAGTTCCTTATGAATGCCTCACAAGCTGCTCGAAGCCAAATTCAGAGGAGTTTTAACAAATTTACAGGAAGTTTTTAGCACAGTGCTAGGAACTTGAGAGAAATGAAATTGCTCCTTGTTTCAATGGAGTTTTACCAACAAAACTTACCTCCACTTAAACTGTAGTCAGCAGGGACTCAGGTCATTACAGCAAGAATACCCAGTCCCTTCAGTATAACTCTGTTTTTCATTTAGTTTTATAGCTGTGGTCATCTACATGTTCATCTGCTTTTCCTTATTCAGAAAATTCATCCTCCATATGGGATGGGCAGCTTTTGAACTGTCAAATACCTGCTTACCTATGCACTGGTTTTCTGTAGCTTTTGATACTCTTCATGGCCGATATGGTGGTGTTCTCCTTCGATGACAGGCAGCACGGTGCCAATCTGGAAGAAAACATTTGACCCCAGATCTCTTTTCATGTATTCTGACTCTGGTTTCCCAGCTGACATCAAAACCAGTAAACAAATCTGGTTAGTTGCTAAGTCGGATTGTCCACTCCCACAACCTAAGGTTGCATCTTAAGCTGCTACCCACAGTTGCTTGCCCTGTCAATGAAAACCACCCTGGAAATCAGGGAGAGAAGAGAGAAGAATGGATAAACCATTTGCCTTCCCAGTGCGGATGTAAGAGACTTAACCCGCTGAGATCATGGCCAAGTTTGGTACTTAACTCTGGATGGGAATTTAGGGACATTATAGGACATTCTCCCACCATCCCTCCCTTTCCAGCAACCCCATGAAGAGTGAAGGTCTTACAGGACCACTCCCAAGGAAACTCCAGGATAGTTGGGAAGATGTAAGGCTGTCTCAAGGAAGACCAGCACCTGCCAGTCTGCACTGATGAAGTTCTGTAGTAGTGAGACATCCATCAGCTTGAAGCACTGGTATAATAAAGATACTGGATATAAGGATAACGCTTTTCTGAAGGCAGCCTTAAGCAGGCATACTCAGTGGACTTGCCCATGCTGGAAAGGACTTGCCTTATCCTAAGAGCAATATTTAGGCTGAGGTGATCAGGCGTTGATTACAGAAGATGTGGATAAGAGAAGTTGTTTCTGGATACCCGATTCAGTCTATGGCTGGAGCAAGATCTTCTCCACCAGCCCCTTTACTTCTTTAGGAGGTTCAAAGCAGGCAGAGAATAGGTGGCTCTGAGACCTATAATGGATCCAAGAGGGCAAATTTAATTGTCACACTTGGATCTAGATTTGCACACACAAAAGTGGACTTAGATTTATGGTCTCGCCTTCACAGGATGGAAGGAGAATTTCAGTACCCTCTTACAAGAAGAGGAAGTTAAAACTGTAGTTGAATCTATGATTGTTCCAAAGAAGAGATGAATAAATCCAATCCTTAGAGGTGGAAACAGCTATAGAGTAAAAACACCATCAGTCTGCTGGAATTTGGCACAGATAAACCACTTGAGGACTGAGAGCTAAGTATCCTGCATGAGCTTTCAGAGAAGGACATCAATTGCTCCTATAATTGAAGAAGGCCCTAAATATTTCAGAGAAGGCAGCCAGAAGAAGAGGATGTGTGTGCTGTAGAAGACATACTTGGAGAACTATGAAAGTAGGCTGGGGGTGGAGCAGGAAAAATGGGAGACCAGCCATAGGCCTTGAAGGTCATATGGCGACCCCCAACCTTCCTACTTCTCCCTCAAGAAAAGGAGTAATTGGGGGAGAGGAAAGAGGAGTCAGAGGGTAGAACACTGAAGTAAATCTCTTACCTCCTCATCCTCTAGCCTCTTGTCCTCATCTGGATTTAGCAAGACAGCTTGAAAAGCAGTGAGGCTGCCCAGCTGAGAAGCGTTCTTGGCTGGCAAACAGCCTCTTAGACAAACTGCCGGTTGCTGCTTAGTTGGCAGTTTGAGGCATACTGCCCTGCAAAACAGGACTAAGGAAACTTTGAAAGCTAGGCATAGTTGTCATTCTTCTTCTCTGTAGAAAACGTATGCCAGAGCTTTTCTTTGGATGAGGACAAGGTAGTGACCTGGCACAAGGTACCTTCTTCATCCCCTCTTGGCATGCAAGAGAAAGAAGAAACTGTAGATGTTTGAAAGTGGAAGAGAAGAAAAAGGCACTTGGTTTCTAAAAAGACTTTTGAACGTCTGGTGAGACAAAAGCTAAGGGAACCACACATCTATGGTACAGACAAGCTATAGGTTTTCACAGGCATGGTGAGAACATGTTAGGAGCAAATGCATCTCTCAAGGAATGGGCAGCAAGTAGTAAGAACTTGCAACAATATTCTCACATCGAAGAATAAGTGCCTTTAAAAAGATATCCAACAGATTTTTAAAAATAAATATAGAGTGGCAAAATGGTGTTGCCTCCAGCCAACCTAAAATTATAAAATGCTAGTGACTCATATTTCATGATTTATGGACCACCCGCTTCTACTCTTATTGATGAAATTATTCATGAAAACAAAGCTCCAGCTAGATCAGCCTACTGGATTTACTCAATAATTTTGAGAAATGAGGTTTGGGTGTCTGCAGGAATTGGACTGGAAGTCCCTTTTTCCTGTTTAAAGAGAATAATATTTATAGCTTTAAATGCTATGTCAATTTAAATGTTATAATGTTTCACAATCATGTATTTAAACACAGAAATCTGTTTATTTACCCAAACAAAACAGAGGAAATGATTCCAGCCCTCAGGTTTTGAATTCTCGTTTAAATATGTGAACATCAGTCCACAACTTAGAGATGTTTGTGTATCTATGTACCTCCAAAATACTCATATTTCATAGGCTTTTTCACATTAATATTCACCAACAGTATCACAAAAGTTCTTTTTCTTTTACATAAATGTAAGCAACAGTAATTCTAGAAACACTAGAGAAAAAAAAGCATAGCAATGTCCACAGTTACAAGAAAAAGTGCACATTACTTGGTCACAATCACAGTCATTACTTGGAAAACTATATGTAACAAGTAGATATAAAATATCACTGATGCCTTAAACTCATTGTCAAAAACGGAATTACATAAAATTTTGTACATGAAATAAGGCAAATTTAGGAATGCACAAGAAACTTGTTATTCAACAAAAGCTAAACAACAGAACAGATAGTACAGTAAGCATAAACTAAAGTACTTTTTTCTATATACTTAAAAATAAGCCTGCCGTAGTGCACAAAGAAAACACCATTAATGTGTAATCAATATTATAAAATAAGAAATAGAGGGGTTGGGAAGAGTGGGGGAGGGGAGAGAAGAGTTTTATTATAGTTGCAGCTGCATCCATGTACAGGTTTTACCTAGGCCTGGGAATTACACAAATCATACCAGAAGTGTCAATGACCTTCCTCCGTAAGAATTTTGTTTAAATTAAGGAAAACAAAATAAACACACACAAGAGTGCAAATTTTCAGATTGTCACTTGCAACCTCTTAACATTCATCATCTACATCCAATCACAACTAGAGGGACTTGTATAGGACAGCAGCAGTGATCATGGAGTTAGATGAGCTCACCGTAAGAAATCAATTTATCTTTTTTTTTTTCTCAATGATATGTCTTTTTTAAAAAACCCTCAACTCTTTATTAATTGCTAATAAAGCTGCAATATATTACAGAATGGAGTTGAGAATGGTATGAATGCAGGAAATGCATGCTTCCTTTGGAAGGTATTCCATAGATGACAATTTACAGTACATGGGGGAAGAATTATCCAGCATCAAGAGTTACTCGTTGTAGAAAGATTATGAAGTTGGGGAGAAGGGCACAGTCAGGGGTTCAAGAGAGGAAGGGGGGACTTACAATAGCTCCTCAAAACATTTTCAGGACCAGTGAAAAAGTTTACCAAAGTAAAAATGAAAAATCTTGAATGAAAACAAAAATCTTTTGTTTTGTTTTTTATAAAAATTACATTTTTTTAAAATACAGGATCCTTTTAATTGCAATTGTGCCCTGTAGCAACAGGACATTTGGCAACGTTTTGCCATATACTGCAGCTTTAAGTCCAATGAGTCAGTATCACATTCCACTAATATTGCACTTGGATCTCGAACCATTTTTTTTTAAACCATCACAGCATCTTCTGTTTCCTCCACTTGTTAGAACGAGTTAATTTCTAGCCACTTTTTCGATATTTATGCTGACACACTAAAACAAAAGCAATAGGCTGGACACAGTAAAGTACCTCAGAAATACCAGAGGTCGAAGTTCACTTGAAGCACCTTAACACATCACTTTATGGATCAAGAACAGTGTGGCATTATGGTAATTAACTCTCCTAAAAGACTGTGCAGTAACGGAAGTGTGTGCTCTGGGAAATCAAAATGTCATTAGTGGAAACTCTGAGATAAGACCAGGCCAGTGTGAAGGTCACATGACTCAGTTCTGCTGCAAAATAAGGTTTTCCAGTTCATCTGCAGAACGCAATAAAAATGCGGCTGATTCTCGATACCCTGCCACAAGCTGCCTCACTGCGTTTATTTCAGTTGGACTCAGCTGGGGTCTAGAGCTTGAACTACTGGAGGATCCAGAGCTGGTTGCTAACTGCCTCTTCATACTGAGATCTGTTGGACCTGCAGATAACAAAGGAAAGGAAAAGAAGCTTCAGATCTGCTGCCAGAAATGTTTCACAGGTTTGTAGCTACAAATGCAGAGTAGCAAAATCTGCTCTCAGCTGAATGCCAGGGAGAAGTAGCAGAAACAAGCAATAACTGTTCAGTTACCAGTTGCTTTGACAGAACCATACGATTTATATTTATATATGACAGACACCCTTTAAGTTCTACTTATGTAACACGAGGGGCAAATCCACTGCCAGCAGAAAATTAGCCTCTGGGGCATATCGCAACAGTGTAAGTCACTTGCACCCCAACACTGCCTTGGGATCTGATGCTGGTGAGCAGGCAGAAGGTTCATCTCCTGTGCCTCCCCCAGCTCCAGCTGCCATTGTAGCCTTCATGGCAATCTGCACACTTGCAGTTTTTATCACAGAATATCAAACTTATGTTCTCTAGGTATCTGTTTTCACATTTTATGCTTCAATCAGCGTGCAGCCAGATTGTGAATCCCTTACAGATGTAGATAAATGGTCATTCACTTGACTAGCCCTGATGCCACGTGATCACTTATATAAATAGCTGGTCATGAATGAGATTAGGCTGGTGACAATCTGGCTGTTACAGTGAGGAGTACACTATCGTCTGTGGGGGCTGCATACAGCTGGCAATATATTGCAAGGTTCTTGTAAGGCCTGAACACTGACAAGAGAATCTGCAGCAATCACCATGTTGCATTGGCAGCTTCTGCCAATGTGCCTAGCACTTTTTATCAAAGAACATTCTCAAGACCATGTATGCTGTGTGCAGAAGACAGCACTCCTGAGGGCAGTCTGCAGGTTACTGTGATGGGCAAAACCATCTGCCATCATGAAGTTTGGCTTTGTGTGGAATTTCCCTGGTCGTTTGACCATAGTTATTAATTAGCTAAGATGTATGGTGCTTTGATGAGATGTTTGCATTTTCCACTTAACACAATATATTTTTTCTTCCTGGAGTGTAAATTTGAACAGGTAGAATTGGACTGAGGACTTTTTTAAACATAGAAGGATACAGATGGCAAGTATACCTATCAAGCAGTTTATTATGTGCAAATATGGAAAAATACTGCTCAGTCATTTTGACAGTGTGGCAAATCTATACCTCTGGCAGGCAGAAGATCAGACTAGCCTGATCTTAATGCTCTCCTGGAAATTGGGATCAAGTTATCCAAAGCAATGTATCTTGCTTTCCTATGAGAAAAATGTCACTGTTCAATTTCATCTGGACAATGTATATCAATATCAATGCCAAGGCTTTCTCAGCACTGGCTCCCTGGATAGACCTTGTTTCCTAAAAAGACTGGAATAATTTTTAAATTTAGCATATTCAACTGTAGACTACAGAACACACCAATTCATACTCTAGAGGTTCTCCTAAATAATCCAACTAGAATCACAAGATTCAATACCAGACTCGTTATCTTAAGCACTAATGGAAAGAGATATACTGATTTCCAGAAGCTGAAGTTCTGGTCATAAACCTCACTTATTTTTCTTTCTTTTATGTTTATGCAGAGATACGAAGAACGTGGAGATTGCCATGTCCCCACACTCACTGAAGTTAATGAAAATCTCCCCTTGAGTGAATGAAAGCAGAGTTGGGACTATGAAAAGAAACTACTCAAACAGAAAGGGTCCTATTAGATTTTATTTCCTACTACGTAACTAGCATGAACAGCACTTAGCCTTACAACTGCATTATCCAGTTTTACACAGGCATAAATGAACTGACTTTTAAATGACTTCCAGTGTACAAAGGATAAATAAAAGGACAATTAGCTCAGTGAATTTGTTTCAGTGTGACCGCACGCTGCAGGGAAACGATCACAGTGTGAAGAAGCTCAGAGGATATTTCTAAGTAAAATCTTAACCCAGCACAGAGAAAAAGGGTATACAAATCATAAAGCCAGCTGGACTGAATGGTTGTAAGAAGCCATTAAAGACTTCTATATTTATTGAGGCGGTAGTGAAAAAGCTACCACTGACATATTGAGGGCATTGTGTTCCATATGAACCTACTTTAACTTTTATGTTCTTTCCTTGACTCTTATTCATGTCACAGCCAAAACCACACACACAATATGTGGCAGAACAGAGCTGCTGCGGCAGAGCACATCTTTTTCTGAAATGAAACTGAAGGGCTTTTCTCATTGGTAATCCAGATTTTTAAGTGATTGAATAGTATAGTAAGTTTATTTCACTCGTAAGTAGAAAATACATAGAAATATGCTTGCTTACATCTCTGAGGTTTTCCTTACAAAAATTGATGACACAAAGTAAAAGCACCGCCCTGAAAGCAAAACACTGCTCTGAAAGGAGAAGACGTCCAGCATGCATAAATCAGTGTCACTCCTCACAAGTCTATAGGGTCACAGTGATTTACAGAAACTGAAGATCTGGCCCTGTATTCCTAGATGTCCAGATTAACTATCATGAGGAAAGTTTTTTAACTCTTCAGAGTACATATTTTTGAATCCCTGAAGGTACTAGAAATAAAGTTTTGTGCAAATCTGGAGTCTGCATACACAAGGAACCATCAGGACCCAGAACTCCTCCTGGTCTGGGAGACTCCTGTTGTATACAGAGTTCGTGCATAGAGAGGAAATAAGAAATCTCAGATTTTAACTTGCCCCAGCTACTTCAAACTGCTTGATTTTTTTTATTTCTATATACTAGGAAAATAAGATTTTACTTCACTCCCCAACTCCTGCCTTGTACTTAACAAGTGAGAGTGCTGTCCTCCTTCCCCTCAAAGAAAAGGCCCCTGAGCAAAAAAGCAAAGAAATCCACACACAGAGAAAAGTGTTCATAGCTATGGTTTCAGGACAGTGAGTACACCCGTGCCTTTTCAGGAAGGGAAGCTGCATGTGCTGGCAGAGAGCTGAACAGAGAGAGAACAAGTCATGCTTGATGCGGGGATAGGGATTTTAGTCCTTCTTTTAATTATGTTATGTGACCCCTACACCTCACCTCCAAAGCTTGCCTGTGACAGCCCAAGCTTTATATCTGGGAGAATACCTCACTCAGAGATTAGCCCCAGGATGTATTATATTGGTCTCAGCTTTTAATAGCTATGATAGACACTCACTGGCAGTATTACTTATTCTTAACGGTTGTCCAGGCTGCTATTTGCTAAAAATACTATACTTATTCGTAGGTTCATCAGTCATACCTGGTCGTTCAGAAAATAAAGAATAAATGCATCTTATTCCTATAGTGTAAATTTTTCCTGTGTAATTTTATGAAATTACTATTGAAACACTATAGAAACACGGGAACCTAAATCTTACTCATAAATATCCACCACATTTCTTTAACCAGACAAATCACAGATATTCTGAAGGCTTAAAATAGCTGGTTAAGGTAGACACTTCATGTACCTTTATCTCCAGAAGTCATCACTACAGATGACTAAATCTGGAGAAAGCTGAGCAGCTTCACCACCATTTCTTTTAATAACTATCCTTACTTTAAATAGAACTATTTCCTTAGTGTACTTAACATTATTTATTAAGCTGCCAGTCTTCACAGGAACAAGGAAGTGTATCATTATACAGAGGGAAATCTGAATATTTTTGCAATGAATTTTGCAGTGTCAGGTTCCTCTAAGGTGATACTGCACATTTTAGCATACTGCTTCCAATCCTGGAGTATTTCAGGACAATTAAAAATCTTGACTGCAAACATTATCAGGTTCCACAATGGCTGTGTGTGCAAGCAAAGATTAAGCATATATTGCAGAGATGAAGACAGGATATTTATTTTCATTTATTTATTTCTCTTAGTGCATACTACTATAACTCACAATTGTCACCTCCCATGTTTTTCTAACAGCACAACATTCTCTTAAGCAGTGGGGTAAACAAATTGCTGAGACAGATCCTTTCTTTTATAGTCTTTCAGAAAACTGAAGTATTGTTCCTCTGCCTCTTGCCGAGGCTACCTGATTGACACTTTAACGTGGGAATATTTTCAATTTACCACCTCAGTCCAGTTACATAGACCTAATTTCCCCTGTGAGGTGAAACTGTTCTTGTTGGAACCACATCAAGTTGAATATGAGAACTCTGAAAACCCACTCTTCGTGTGCTAGACAATCATTTATCAAATTAGCTGCTAGGAATATCTGCCATTAAACACACTGTGGGACAAATGGCTTTTCTGTAAATTGCAAGACTTAAATGGAACTAGTTATTGCCTCATGCACTACTCATTAGCAACATGATTTACATCAAATTCCAAAATATGGGTCAGATGTAGATGTGCTGTTACTGATTGCTTAGAAATTATCAACTGTCTCGGCAAAAATCCCTTAAGAATTGTATGCTGTCACTGGGTAGCTACCAATCTTGTAATTAACAACTACTGAAAGAATAATAAATATGTCAATGACTCTTAAAATGGTTATCACTATTGCAGATAATAATTTAGAATAATGAAATAATTTTTAAAAGCTATATGTACTTAAGCACCTATGCTTCTACATTTTCATTAATAGTTAAGCAGCCTTTTTCATCAGTGAAGATGTAAAAAGCAATGGCACTTATTTATAGAAAAATACATTTGCCCATGCTTTGAAATCTCTCTTGTGTATCTTTTCGGCTGCACTTATTCTCCTCTCTCTTTTTTTTCCCCATGAGTGGCTTGTATGTAGTAGAATCTCATGTACTCCAATAAAACTAAAGAGAAACAACTACCAAAGTATGCTACTTTTCCCAAATCAGATTATTGCAAGAATGTTTTATTGTGATATTATACATCTGTCAATGCTTCTTTTCCTCCTGCCTTCAAACAGAGAGCAGATGTGCCTGAAACTATTGTTTCAAGTGCCAGGAGATCTCAGATCAAGAAAACAGGGACTAATGAATTGGAACTTTTAAGATTCTTTCTCCCTTCTACACCTTTCCCTCTGGAAAACATACCTTTAGCTAGTTTAGATAGCAGAAAAAACTGCTGTGTTGCCTGAGGAAAGAGATTGGAAAATGCCTATAGCTGCTGAATATCATACATTTTCAACAATCAGCAAACACACTGGTTTGTGATGAAATGATTATGTGAGGTCCTCCAGTAATGTTTCCTATCCACCACAGGAGATTAATTATGTGGCATACACCTGTCTTGCCTTAACGGCTGTCTCCTGAGCTTTGTGCAAAGGTAGAAAAGTAGGATAATGCCTATATATCCACAGATATTCCATCTCCACTACTATGGTGGGAGCAGACTAATACTTGCATATGCCATGTATCCGATAATTTGAAGAGGAGGAGGAAGGGGGAAGAGGAATGTGGGGATGATCTTAATATAGAATTCAGCCAGCACTTCCCAGCGAGAAATTCCCACCTTTACCACAACATAGGTCAAACCATTTAACTTCTCACAACCCCACATTTTGCCTTTTTTAAATGGGACTAAACACACTCTCCCAGGTTCCTAACTGTATCAACTCTTGTTCTGTGTCTCTTCATGCCCCAGGCTCCAGCTGTGTTAGAGGCAAGCTGTTTTGTCTTTCCTCTCTGTCTCCACTTTGATTCATCAAGGTAGCACTGAGAACTGTGCAAGAGTAGAGGTATAAAGAAGAGCCGGAGAGAGCAACAACAGCAAAAATCCCATTCAACCCCTACATCGTTGCCAGCCATGCTGCGGGTAACCCAGTCAGCACTTTAAGAATTAGCTACATACTGGATATTCTCAGCTGGACTTTTTTTTTTTTCCTAGTTTATTGCCAAGAAGCCTCTAATGATCATGTTAATGCCAAGATTTTACAGGTTACAACTTCACCAAATTTGAAGGTGCGGAAACGAGGCACCCTCCCTACTGTCACTTGCGAAAGTAAACAAGAGTGCTCGGCCCTCCTCTCCCTGCCCCAGAGCAGCATGGCCATGCCGATCGCTGGGGCTCAGCAGCATCAGCTCCGCAAGCTTCCCTCAGCTACCCCGTCATCTTCATCAGGGCTGCACTGCCTGAAGGACCAGGAGGCAGAAGGACCAGGAAGGCCAATTTGTATGTGGTAAAGAGGCCTGGCTAAAGCGGGGAACGGCTGGGAGAGTGCAGCCCTTCTGGGCCTCTGGAAGGGAGCAGCAGGGAGAGGTGAGCGGTGTGGTGGGAGTCTGGCAGCTACCAGCTGGACCATGGGGCCATCGGTCATGGTCTTCAGACCCACCTGCGGGAGAGGAGGCTGAAAGAGAAGCCTGCCAGGGCTCAGGATTTGCTTGCTTCTACATATTTGGATTCAGCGGGAGGACTCACCTGAGCTGGAAGGGGACTGGACGTTTGTGGTGCCTGGGATGCAGTGCTGAGTTGTGGCTGTGGTGGAGGTAGGCTGCAGATCTGTGTAGAGAAACGGAGACACAACAGCTGCTTTGTCTTACCGTCACACGAGGGCATGTCCTGCGTGGCCAGTCTGCCATCGAGTCTGAAACACCCTCTCTTTTTACACACACAAAGGGAAATGACTGACATTTCTGCCTAGAAAACCAGGCAACGATGCAGAGGAAACAGCCCCAAATCACCTCCAGGAAACCCAGCAATGGCAGAAACACCCTCCACACCTCTTAGGGAAAATGGACTTCAGGAAATGAAGTGGCTGTGGAGAGCAAGACTCCGACAAGCCTGTCCTGGCTTCAGAGAGTGCGGAGAGGTGACAGTCATTGGGCGGG
>NW_009220018.1:50750-52630 GCF_000690835.1 Fulmarus glacialis
GCTTCAGAGAGTGCTGACAGCTGACAGTCATTGGGAGAGGGCAGACGGCGACCCACTGGACAGAAACATGTGGGGAGGCCGGGCAATCCCACTCTGTCAGAAGAGGCTCAGCCAGCATGCAGGGATTTCAACAGCTTCAACAGCAGCAAGAGATTTGCTCCCAACAGAGCAGCCTGTCTCCCTGTCCTCACCCTCCTGCCCTCAAGCTGGGCGTCCCTCCAGGCTTGGTCCAGGTGTGATGGAGCACGGCCAGCTGAAGCCTTTGTGGCTGGCTAGGAGCTGGCAGGCAAATTTTGTTTACCCCCACTGGGCTACCCCATCTTGGAGATTTTCCATTCAGTTCTGTAGCAGGAACTGCATTAGCCTTAAAAAAGAGCTGTGGAAATCCACCTTTCTCAAAGAGCAGCTCTCGTTTAACATCTACAAGAATCAAGGACAACGTGCCCAAAGGCTTCTCCCCAGCCCATGCACAGGCTGACAGAGGCTCTGTCAACCCACAGATTGCTTGGTGATAAGGTGAAGCTTTCCAGCCGAGCTGGCTTGGCCTAAAGGGTTTAAAAGCAGGGGAAAAAGAGACCTTGGTGCTGTAAGCCCAAGCCTTTTCCTGCTGTACTTTTTTCCTGCCCACAATAAAGGAGGGGTCACTGTACAAGCTGTTGTGTTCTGCTCGCTCATATTGAGCAGTTGCATGAAGGTTTGCCCCACAGAGTTGTGTAAGGAGCTAATTATGGTTCTGTAATTAGCCGTGTGGAAGGACAGGCTGAGGAGGGAAGCACTGCAACAGCAGGCACAGAGAGGTCCCTGAGCCAGAGCCACCAAACAGTTGGGTAAGCCCATAGCTAAGTCTGTAAGATGGGATCTAAGTAGGGGTGAACTTTATGGGGGAGGAAATAACCAAATTAAATGAGTCACAGCATACAAAATACATGCATCAGTTGGACTACTAGATAGGAGATCTAATTGGACATAGTCATTATATTACTGTAGGGGAAGGTCCAGAAATAGGTATTCAAGCAGTGCGTTTTAGCTAGCTTTTGCAACTTCTCCTTTTTTCTGTTTTAGCAGATACACAAAAACAGACTGTATTTGTTTATACACACATCCTGACTGAGGTGTGTATTTATTTTTACACTAGGAGAACATTTGTAAATGTGATGAGAACATTTGATGGGTTACTAAATTGAAAAGGAAATGAATTCTTAAATTACTTCTTAGGTCCTGAAAACAATTCGCAAGCAAATATCCTGTTCTCCAGAGAGGGAACTCATTAACCATCGTAACAGCCTTGCATATGTTTGGAACAAGAGTCCTTGAAACAAAATAACGATTGCAAACAGCTGTCCTGTGAGGTCTGTAGGAGGGCAATGGTTACCTCTCTCAACTGCAACTCCATCCACTCCTCTTAGTCTACAAATGAGAAAGCAAATATCCATGGACATATCAGAGAGGATTGACAGATCCCAAAGAACTAGCCTCCAAGTTCTCCCATTTCTCCTGGAGGGAAACCAGCTAATGGAGCCAGAGCACTTTACCCTCAATAGCCAAGGGATAATTAGGTTGGCTACTGATTGCTTTTGTGCCAATGAAACTAAGAAATTGATGGAGTTGCCTTTCCACAACTTTCCTGATGATCTTCCTGAAATGGCAGGTGGGTCACAAATCAGCAGCCAGCTAGACTGTTAGTATCAACAACTGGTTTCCAAGCGCGGGCACACAAACTTTTGGTTCGTGGAGCTTATGTGCTTTGGATCCTGTAGGATCCCCATGCAGAAGACGGACACCTTTGCACAATGCTCCAACTATGAACAACCATCTGGGAGAGTTGCAATGGTTTACTAGACTTCCAAAGTAAGAGGACATACAGACAAAATTTTCCAGTG
>NW_009220018.1:52683-114129 GCF_000690835.1 Fulmarus glacialis
AGAAGAAATGTTTGAGCATATGTCAGCATGCGAACTGTAAGCATCCACTGGTCCCTTCACCCCAGCGATGCTACACAGGGAAATGCAGTGCACTGCACAGTTCCCTGGCTGCATTAGCTGTGCAGCATAAAAACCACTGTTTGTCCTGCAAGACCCACCTTGAGCTTTAATTGTGAAAAAACACTGGAGTCCTCTATGTTAAAGGTACAAAGAAAATGTTGCTTCTAATCAGAAAGCAACACTAATTTATGATGCTGAATTTGTACCTCATTTTTTAAAATTGCATGCTGAAGTGACATAGAATACTTTTGCCTAAATCCCACACTTCACTGAAAAATGGGAGTTATGAAAATGTATCCTATTACAAGAGGTTTGAAGGGAAGAACAAGTACACAAACAGTTGTGATTCCTCACAGTTTAAGGTTATGTAAAACAGGACAATTCTGATGGCTTCTGCTGACAAATAACACATGGGGAGCTTAATCCTACTCTTAGTTGGGTGAAAGAGCAAATGACAACTGTTTTCAGTGGGAACTGGCTCGGATCTTCTCTGGCCACAATGTAAAAGACAATTTTAAAGTTCTTGTGCATTTTCCCAAGAAACCAGATTTTCACAGCCTGTCTTACTCTTATGAAAATATTTGATCAGAGATCATATTCAGTACCTCAGATGTGTTTTTCATGCATATGGAAACAATTGTAATCATCGTTCACTCTTTTTAAGTCAAAGTCTTTTGACAACTAAAGTATTATCTTTTTAAAGCCTCTTGAAAACTTAATGCAAATCATTCACAGACCTCTGAGGATTTTGGGGGTGGGGGCTGAGTAAGCAGACATGACTGAAGGTCACTAGGACACCATATACCAGTAACTCCTTGCAGGCTGCAGCCCTGATTGCGTTTTGAAAATTGCTTAGCATGTTGAATATAGAGCCTGTAGCTGAACAATTACCATCTTGCCTAAGTCAGCCCATGTACCTGAAGCAGCACACTCCTCAGCCAGGGAGGCATCAGCCAGGACAAAACCCCAGGGATTTCTCCATCCTTTGAAACATTTTAAAAATACCATTCTTGGAGGCAAGAGACCTTCAGTCTTCCAGAGTAATCACTTTTCTCTGACAGACAGACAATACCCTTGTTACCAGCATGGGCAAACCATTTCCTTTGCTCTGAATCTGTAGTAAGTTAATATGGGGGACTATTTAAAACAAATAATAAAATTAACTTACATTTGTTTGTTACAAATGCTTGCTAATATAAGAAGAAAGGTATGTTGTCTAAACAAATGACACCACTGTTTTTTTCAGAGGGGCATACAACCTTATGGTGACACACAATTACCTGCAACATTTTTAGTTTAGAGTATAGATAGATGCGCTGATTTCTCTTTTAACACTTTTATGCCAGATCCTTATCTGCAGTAAATTAAAGTAGCTAGAGAGACCATTTGAGAAATCTAGGTCAATTCATTTCTGTTATAAAGTATGGAGTTCAGGTTTTCAAACTCCAGCCACAAATATACTAATGGCCTCATTTTGCGATCAGTATAGGAGAGGACAACAATGACAGGGTAGGTCTTCATAAAGTCATGCAAATCGACTGAAAATCTAACCCAGCATTTTTTTACTCAGCTTTGTTGGAGACTTCAGGTTCAGTCTCGCCCTGTTGTGAATTAGTCCCTTGAAACTGAAAAGAGACTAGCACGCAGTGAGCAAGTATTTTGCTCAGCAGTAGCTGTTTGCGGGATTGTGTTCCTGCTCATTATCTGATAATAGCCTATGGATATTGAACCCCTTGGACTAGCTTTCTGTACAGCAGGAGGAAGCATACACATGAGCACATATACACACAGGCACATTTTGTAAGGAAACTCACCACTGCTAGAAGCATCGTTGAGATTTAGCAGCCCACCTCCGAGCCCTCTGTAACTATGGTAACTGTAGGTCCCATTTCCATTGATGTACAACACCTCCTGTGTGCTGGAAACAGCTGATGTTGAGTAAGCGACCTGGGCTGGCTCCTGTTTGTACTGTTTGTCAGCTGGAGCAGCCTCATCCTGCAAAAACAAGGAAAGGTTTTGAATTATTGTTACATTTTACCTTGTACGAGAGGGTCTTTTCCATTGTTAAGACTCCACATCTATTGCTTTTAGAAAAGTATAATACGTGTTAAGCAAACACAGATGTGTTTCTGATTGACCATATATCAGCTTAAAAGAAACAATGGAAATAAGCAAGAATACAGGTTTCCTACAAATCTGAGAATATGCATTTGTTTGTGCTCCACAAGCTAACCATACTGTTTTTCAAAGGAGAAGATGCATCTTCTCACTCTGAAGAGCTCACAGTCGCCTGCAAAACTACTTCTTTTGATGTATCAGCCTCAGAAATGACAGAAGGAATAGACGAACAGAATAAAACAACATTTCCTATGTTTGCAGAGGGCTGAGTGAGTGTCTGTCCACACAAGGGCCAAGTGGTAAGGATGCCTCTACAAATGTGACCTGAAAGCATTTGTAATCTGTGTATGAGCAGTGACTGTTTGTACACCATGAGTACCTCTCAATGTTCCCTGTTCGCCTCTAAGATGCTCGCATAATATTGAACAAGATTTAGCACAACGGCCCTCCAACTTTCCCCTGAAGGAGATGGTGTTTCAGGCGAACGGGTATTTTTCCCCATCTGCACTTACCATAGCTACTGCTTAGAGCACCTCACCTCCACTCATGATCACAGAATGCCCCTGTGGCAACGTTAGTAATGATACAGGTGAAAAAAGAAAAGCATTAAGAGAAGATCTAATGTGTTTTAGTAGTTGGAAACAAGGAAAACTATCAGTGTGTGACTGCTCAGCCCACCACAGAGACCTGAGTGCCAGAATTTCTGATTTAGTCTGCAAATGTATTTGAACTTTTTCTTTGTTTCTTTTAACTTGCAGACTTTTTTTATGGGCCTGATTTTATACTCTTATCTGATGAAAATATATATATGTCAGTGATTTCAAATAAAATAGATTTATGGAAGATCAGTACTTAAAAAAATAGAGGTGAAAATGTTTGCAGACATTTTGAGAGTAGTTAACTGATAAATGATCTGTTAGAATTGTCTCCCCTTTGTGTAAGATTTTGTCCATTTTATGCCTCTCTCTTCTGTACAACCCTTTTATGGCTGCTAAATATACCAAACTTATTAAGAATGCTATAAAATATCTCAAACTTTTTTTACAGTTTTTACTTAAAAATAAGAATGTATATACCAGCACACAGCGATCAAATATTTCAAACAGTGTCCAGTCTCTGTGTTGAGGCAAAAAGGGTTCTGAAGTAGCTTTCCTGTCTACATTAGGAACAATCGTCACTTCCACCTCTCAGATAAGACACTACCAACTTTTCTGAGATGAAGATATCCCTGTGTTGTAGATATTTATTGGTGAAAGAGAGTTGGGCACAACTGAGATAACTCAGGAGGTGTATATATTATTAACAGAAATTTTAATATTTAATACAGAACACTGAACCATCAGATAATTAATTCCATAAACAATCAGAATGGGGCCTCTTGGGCACTAACATGAGCTGAGGCAAAGCTTTGCATTTTTAAGAGAGCTGGCCAAACTGGTCTTCTATGCATTTTCTTAAGTGATAATAGGCTTAAACAAAGAGCCAAAATTGCAATGTATTTTTGCCAGAAATTCAACTTTAATATCACTTACCTTTTATCTCCAAAGGTCATTGCTGTTTCTTATAAGAGAAAATGTATTATTTTCTCTGAGAAAATATTCATAAGCTATACAGTAAAGTTCTATCTTGGCAACAAAGCTTAACTCATTGTCCAAATCTTTAACACTCTCAAGGCTCAGATGCTCTGTATCCTTATGTATAAAACTAGCTGATACTTCTTGCTACAGACACTCAGAACCTCATTTTACTCTCACGAAGATCAGTAAGGGATCTTCTGCAAATTTATCAAGGACTGGACTGTGTTCAAGGGGTGCAGTGCAAAGGGGACTAACTCCTATAGCTGAGCAGAGTACCTCACGGCCTCTCTCCTTATCCTGACTGTCTGGGAGCCACAAATTTGCTGTCCTGAATTTACATGTCCTCCAGATCCCCTCTAGTCAGTGCACTGAAAACCTAACAGTGAGTTTTTTGCAGAGCTGATGCACTGAGCTTCTAGTAGAGCACAGCAAGCAGAGCCTGGCCGGAGGGCACAGCAAGGGCGCTTGGTGCACCTTGGTGCGTACCAACCCACGTGTTAGAGCACGTGGCCAAAAAGTGGGAGACCAAGTACTGGCTTCTTGCTGCAATACACAAGGAAGAGGCAGAAAATTTGGGATGCAAGGTCTTTGCTAGCTGTGATGAGGAGGGGACCTGAAGTCAGAGCTGCCATCTCCTAGCAACTAGGCTCAAAGCAAAACTGTGGTGGGATTTGTAGCTGAAGCCGTGCCACTGTGTGGAAAGAAATGCACAATTCACAGGGCTACAGAGATAGCAAACAAAAAGGGAGCATGACTCAGCTCCCTTTCAGAGAAGTGCTGCCCAGGGAGGCTTCCAGCACTGCTCCCTTCCAGCTACATCCTAACACAAAACTCACAAGCTGCTCTGAGGTCGGGAATCCAAGTCTAGGGCTGCGCTGCCAAAGGAGGATCTTTGTATCAAACTAATCGCAGCCCTGTGCGTGTGTGCCACGGGCTGGGGCCTGAGGTGTAGCCCAGGCGTCCTGGTGGGGAACGCACTCCTCAGAGGGGTGAAAGGGGTTGAGGAGGATGCTGAGCCCAGGACTCCTGGTTCTGCATATGAGTTCTAATCTCTCGGCCACTATACAAAAGGTGGCTTCCTCTAAATATTACACATGTTTTTAAAGAGCAGACCAATCACCTGTACCTAAATGATGAATAAGTTGCCATACATTTCAGACCTGAAATCTGGGCCTTATCTACGTGCTTAGCTCAGTGCTTCAGGATGACTGAATGCAGAGGCAGGGCAGGATTTTTGGTGAGCATTTTCTGAGCAACCTCAGGTGTCAGCCCTACTGATAGGATTATGAACCATTAGCCTGGTCCAGGGGTTAGGTGTTACCTCTCATACGTTCCCCTGGGATTTAAGCATTTTTCAGAAATGTTTTGTACTTCAAAAGGCAAACTGTGTCCATTTTCCTTGCAGCCACACCAAGGATAAAGAAGCCAGGCTCTCTTTTTCTTGGGGAGACAGAACATGAATATCATATTCATTTTTGTATAGCTGAGATTTATTCTGCACAGATTCATTCTCTTCTTTCTTTTCATCTTAATTACCTTTGCTTTTAAGCTAATGTAGAAATTAAACAAACATAGTGTTGTTCCAGAACTGAGATTTTTTTAATATTCTGTGTTAGTCTTTCAGCACTTCTTGTTTCCCCCTATATTATGTTTACACTGGAAAGGCTTAATAATTTATTTAAAATGTTATTTTAAAAAATATTTTAATTTCATAATAATCAGTAACAATTAACTAACCATTTATTAATATGTTTTGACCTAACTACCTGCAACACACACTGTTGTAATTCATAACAAATTTATAAAACCTGTGAAGTATTAACTAACAATTTTTAAACTATTTATGATTTACCTTTAATAAAAAGTACGAACAAGATGTGGATAAAACATTTGTCTATCTAGAATTTGACTTATACCATCTTCATTTTGTATATAGCAATGGAAATAAGTCATGCTTCTAACAATATTTCTCTTCTGAATTTATTTTGGAGCAGAAGTAATTTAAGTCTTGAGCATATCATCTGGAAAATGATGGAAATCACAGAAATGCAAAAATACCTTTTAGGTACAAAAGCATGCTAAAATACAAAGTTATGTGTTCACTTGAAAAAGTGGAAGCATGAAGTACATACTGTGATCCTCAACTTGGTATATATCAGAGATATCTATGCCTCAGTTTTATGTCCAGGTCTGTACTAGGAGAACACAATTTTTACCTTAAAAGAGCAGATAGGTGCAATTTATTTTATTTTTAATCATGGAAGCAATTAAGTAACCCTCTAAGGACAGTAGATACTAAGAAAAGATTTCATGAACTATTGCGTAACATGTATGTTGAAGAAACCTGCTCTGCTCTGACTGATACTCTGAGCAGCTAATGAATAGTTTAAAAGGAAATACTATCCACAGCAACACAGATGCTAGTGCAAAATGTCATGACTGTGGTACAAAGAGCGAGGCTCCCTGGCAGTATCCCAGCCTCCTGTTCCCCATGCCAGCAGAGGCACAGCATACACATTTCTTTTCAAAAAGTCTGTCCTTCGTGGAAGCAACCCTAACAATGCCATTGCTCCTTTCTGTTCCCCATCTCCTTCACCAAAATCATACAAAAAAGTAATAGCTTGCTAAAACAAAAAGTCCTGGCAAATCTGTGCTACATTGAGTTTTCATCCCATATATACACAAGTGTCAGAAATTCTGTGTATTCCCATTAAGACAGAGCAATGCTATTGCCTTGGCTCAACTGTTACCAATAGGCATTGCTAATGTGTAAATGTAAATCCCAAAAGGGAGTGTGTATGCAGACCAATTCACATGGAAAATGCTAGCTGACCACAAAGCTAACAAAACTTCTGCAACAAGAATATAAATAGTAATGTTCCAAAAGTGGCAAAGATGGAGACATGCATTTAACTACTGATTTCATGAAATGTAGTCTCTACCAGACTAACAAATTAACAACTCTCAGAATGCCAGCTTTTAACTACCCCTATGTCAAGGTGATTTTTTCCCACTCAATTAGAAACAAGACAAAAAGGCAAGCACATTTTTGCCTCATGTTTCTTGATACTTTCTTTTTTAATATGTTAAACTGAAAAATGTGGATTGCTTGTTGTTCTTGTCAATAAACACTTCTCTTAGAATACCACTTTGAGGTTAGGAAAACTCAAATGCAGATTAGTCTTCAAACAGATAGGCAAACCAGGGACACAATATTTGCATATGGTCTTCCATTTTTTCAGCAAAGGAAAAAAAATTCATTCACATGAAAAAACAAAACACGCTTTCATGTGTTTTAATTTTTTTTTTATCCTCAATAGCTTCTAGTATGGCTTTAGAAGAAAGGAGATAATGTTTCATATATTCTTCCCATTTGGAACCCACCACTTTATTTCTATGATTTTTGAATCAAAAGTATAATAAATAGAAACACATGATAAAACCATGTAGCACTTTTCAAAGCATACCCAGTTAATCTTCACAATACTTCTGTTAGATAGGACTTTTATCACTGCTTTTCAGATGGTGAGATTCTGGCAACAAAGGCAGCCTCAAGCTAGCATTACCTAATATGTAAAGTGCTTGAGTTCTGCAACTGTAACAACATAATGGGCTTCTCTGTGTAATTTTTTAATTTTTGAGCATATAATCTGGAAAATGATGGAAATTATTTTAAAATAATTTAAAAATAATTAATTTTTAAAATAATGGGAAGAAACTCCAAAGTTCCATCATGGGGCACCCTGCTGAATCTGTAGGAGGCTGTGGGGCTGGGAGCTCTCTGCCTATCTCAGCTCTTAAGCAGAGAAGCAGCTGCTGGGGTAAGCAGCCATCATCATCTGCATGGAGCAAAATGTTTTAAGAAGGATGAGCCACAGGATTGCTGGCTCCCATTGCAGGGCCCAGAAGGTGGCCCCTTCTTAGACACCTGGAGATTACTGCCGTTTCCCTGCCCATGACCTGATCATGTATACCTTGTGCTCTGTCTCTTCAAACTTATTTCATACTGTTTCTTCAAAATCCCTGACTCCTCATCCCATCTTCCTTGCTTCTCCAGTTTCACCTTCTACCCTCCATCTCAGTTTCAGTCTTCTTGCCTAGCAAATCCTAATCTCTCCTTTCCAAACAAGTCTCTTGATGCCTGATACCTGAGCAGCTTCAGCAACTCAAGCCCTTTCATTTCCTAATTTGTATTTAATCAGTGTCACATCCACTGATAGTCTCATCGGAGATTTTCTCTCCCTCCTCAGACCCCTGTCAGTCTCCTCGTCCCCAAAATCCTGTCCCACAGGGAGCAAAGCCAGGATCCACGATTAGCAAGGGCAGCTCCTGTTTTCAACCCACAGTATTTTTCACTAGTAATATCTGATCCTCTTTCACCACTAGTTCTTTAATTCATCTGACCGGTTTCCTTCACATTGCCAGCCTCAGCTACTCACTTCCTCATCCAACCCCATCTCATAATCTCACTTTCCCTTCATCCCTTGTTATCTCTGCTCCTGCCACGGTTCACACCCCCAACACTCTTCCCCCCCTTTCTGCATTGAGCTCAGGTTCCTAGTGACACCCACCGAAATTCAAATAATCTGGGAATTTGGCAACTAAAATGTTTTGACCATGTAAGCATGTGCATCCAGTGTCACATCCTTGGCATAAATCACACCACTATATTGTCAAGACCAAACACAGAGCCTTTTTTTTTTTTTTTAAGGAATGGCAAATACATTTAAGGATCAAACTACCCTTAAAGGACAAAATTTTCCTCATTCTTGAAAATGGCTGAAGTTTTCTCTGAAAGAGTTCAACAGATGGAAGACATAAAGAACAGTAAATGTAATCCCTGGGGGCTGAAGGTCATGAAGGTATCACCAAACTGCATACCTAGTATTATAATGGAAAGTGTCAGGTAATCTTAATAAGTGATGATACTACCAACTGCTCGGATGACACACATTGTTCTGACAGAACACTGGATCTTTTATTAGTTTTAATTCCATTAAATTAATTCTCTAGTGTTTGACCCAGCTTTTAATTTTATGACCAATATCCTGGAATCCTATACAGCTAAACATTATTTTGGCACATCACAGTAGGCTAAATTTTCCTTTAACACTGCAATAAGGCTGTTGCCTCACTGTGCTTAGCAATGGTGGAAATGGTATTTCTGCAAGTGATGGATGTGAGTTTTCACTTTAGTTTTGGTTTCTATTGCACATTCTTCCTCCCCTCTCCAGTTGCTAAGGTTTGTGTTGGGATTACTACTCACTAAATAAAACCTGTTCAAGACCAGGGAGGCCTTAACAAAATGAAATAGATCTACATAATTCACTGAGTTTGAAATCCAAATGAAGCTTCACAGTAGTCCTTTGCATATTTAAAGTACTGAATATTTATAGTCCTTTAAAAGGACAAAATCTTTTAATATTGTAGGAGGTGCTCTTACAACTGTGATCTAAGCATGGAGGCAAGGTAAGGTTTGTAGAAAAAGGTAGTACCTTTTCCTAGACCAGGAGAAGAATTTATGTGCCCAAAAGCTGATGTAATAAAAGACACTACCTTCCCCAGAAAGCCTTATTTCTCTTACAACAGTGAGCAAACCCCAAATTTTCAGCTGAAGTCAGCAGAGTTCCAGTACTCACAATGAGAAAAGCCAAGCATTTGCTACAGGTTCCCTGATGAATTTGTGCACAGAAAAGTTAATTTGTATGACCTGTTTGCCATGCTGCATCATGCTTTCATACCTCAAAACTATTTTGAATGAAGTCCTACAAAATTTCCAGTCCCTATATTGAGGGATTATTAATCCAAAATTAACATCTACCTGAGATTTCAACTCATTACACCAGACCCATAGCTGAAACCTGAAAACTGAATTGCTAGAATCTTTATAGTCTGTTTAGGAAAATTTTTAAAGCATACCACAGATATATTTTATCTGAGGGGCAAAGTTATTCTCTGACAACTTTCCAAGACAGATGTCTATATTTTTATATAGATATATATATTTATATATATATATACTTGGGTATTTTGCCATCTCTCCAGCTAGTCACAGTATTCTTTAAAATGATGCATCCACTGACAGTCCCATAACCTGTTGTCCAAAATCATCAGGACAGATAGCTTTAAAAACTAATTGCACCTCTGGACAGATTCCTTCCGCTTTAAGTTTAGTTGTCCTTCATAAACAGCACTCCAGGTCTTCGTTGGAGTACTAAGAGTAAATTTGAGCAAACTGGCTAAAATGAAACACGAAGTCAAGTTCAAATAATATCACAGAACTCATGCTAGATATTTTTTAGATTGGGAAGTGTTTTGATAATTCAGGAAATCAAGAGGGCCATAATTGCTGTCCTCAGGCATGCACACTATTTCTCCTCTTGTAAGGAACAGCGGGGGGACTGCACAGCTTTCTGTTTCCCACCCTCTGTAATCAGATTTAGACCATGTTTTTCTCTACCACTCTCTCTGCACTATTTTCTTCACTTTTACCTACTTAAATCAAGTATGTAAAAAAATGAAAAAGCCTGTTCTTGTGTGACATACCACTCAATTTGTAGCTCAGTTGGAGCTGAGTATTCCAGCTAAGCTGAACATTCATGCTTTAGCTGAGAGTCTATCATCTCATCATTACATGGAGAGACATCAGTCTCAGCTCAAAGTTTTCTGGCTCCTGTGCAGAGAAGCAGATGCCAGGGTAAGTGGCCATCATCATGTGCACAGAGCAGGGCATTCAAAGGAAAATGAGCCATGGGATTCTTGGTTCCCATTGCAGGGTCTGGAAGGTGTCCCCTTCTTAAACACCCAGAGATTGCTGCCTTTCCCTTGCATGCCACCCAGTAGTGCATACTGTGTATCCCACCCTCCTTGCTTCTGTCTATCATCTCATCATTACATGGAAAGCACATCAGTCTCAGTGTAGAATTTTCTGGCATAGATGTAACATTATATGAAAAAGTGCTCCTAGCATGCAGATGCAACTGTATTGAACATGTTACTGCCAGAAGTCTAGGTATTAATGATGACTTTGCTATGAAGTCCAGTATCAAAATGGTTTTCATATTTTAGATAAAAAATGATAAACATAATTTTTTAGATGGTGAGGAAATACTGATGTAGTCTAATTGAGCTAAATCGGTGTAATACGGAGTCCAGTTACGCATCTAAACTCCCTGTAATGCCAATGGTGATGTGGGAACTTGAAGAGTGGCTATCAAAATGTTAAGTTAGCTGCCAAAAGTTTAAGGACCTCCAAACTGTTCTCCTGACACAGGGTATAGAGCCAAGAAAGCACCATGCTTCAGTCTCAGATTAGAAGGGCAGTAGGTCCTTTTTGCTTTCAGGTTATTAACACTGAAATGAACTGCCAGCATCAGTGCTGTCACCAGGCATCAAAAATGACACGAGCCAGTGTTCAACAAGAAATGAAAGCATGAGACTGACACAGAAAAATAAGATCAAAATAAAAAGGTGCTATTGTGTAAAAGAGACAAAAATGAACCCCAGACTTCTGCATTTCTGATAGAATGACACATTATTTATAGACTGGAATGGGTATGTTAATCTTAAATAAAAGGTTAGTGTTTTCACATTGCAGTGTTTGAGTCTTGTTTTTTCACCACTGTCACTACACTTGCAGAACAAAAAACTTTTTTGGAAGAGGTACTCAGATGGCTGTTGCAAAGAGTTGTCAGAGAATCACTTTTGTTGGAGCAATAGCAAAGCAGAGGGATCATTTTTCATAACCTGTCAGCTTTAGCCAGTTCATTATCCTCTGTGATAGCAGAAGAGCAACATGAGCTTTCAGAGGTCACCAGTGCTGCCGGTTGAGCATGGATGAGCTATTCCTACAGTTTAGATAACTGTGATACAAAGTCACCGGGGAAAGAGAAACTGGGTTCTTCTAAAAGACCATGTCTCTCTCTGTCCAAATGGAAAAGGATAGCATTTATCTTTTTTTGTGGTGCTTGAGATAAAGTTACTGTTCTTTAGTGAAGTTCTAGAGAGCTGATTTTTGAATGTACTTTCAAAAGTGTGCTTTTTCCCACCAGGGACAAAGGAATGTTAAAAAGTGTAACTCAATGTAGCAATCACATTTGAGGTGGACTAATGACGGAAAGTGTCCTGCAAGTTAACATTCTCTATAGCTCCTGCTGTTCTTGTCTTAGGTTGCAGTTATCACTCTTCATAAGCTATTTCATAAGTTATATTGGACACGGTCATGCTCTTTATTTTTCTAGAGAATTTTAATGTATGAAAAAATTTAGTTAGCTAATGGTTTCACCACTATTAATTGAAAGTTGTCTCGATATACAAGACAGGTGCATAGTGAAAGACTGTATAGTGCACTGCAGGGTATGCACAGCAATGACTTCCTCAGTGCAATTTTAAATAATGTGTCCAACGATGGCCAGCACCAGATTACAAACAGCTTCAGGCATGTAAGAGGCATAACTGGACCTGGTTTGAATACGTGAACTGTGCCAATGCCTGTGAGTTTTGGCAAAACTCCTATGTGCTCATGGCTTATTTCACAAAATACATGTGATATTTCCCACGGAGAAAGTGGTCCAAATTCAGACAAAGGGACAAAGGTGCCATGCAAAGAGCAGAATAATCTTCGGGGCCACCATTTCCTGCTTTGCAGAGGGACACCAGAGGAGAGGGGCAGGTGGAACTTTTGCTCCTCTCCGTTGTACCAGCAGAGAAGAGATTTGTTAGGGCCCCGGCCTCATACAGAATTTCTTCCTTTCAGGACAGGCAGAAAACAAAGACAGATTTTAACTCTAATCTAAAGAACAGCACAGCACAGCCCTTGCCTTGGGCCTTATGATAAGTTACTGATTTAGGCCTTGTTTCAGTAGCTAACCTTGAGAATCCCCACCTCCTCTGTTTGCACCTCCGCACCCGCTCTCAGCCAACATTTTCCTTCAAAGGAAAGCCAGTTTCCCTTGAGAGACTGCATCACTGACTCCTTCAGCCTGCCACAGAGGGTGCGACCAGAGAGAATATGAAAGGGTCCTTTCCTTCCCTGTGCCACCTCCATAGATCTCTCAACCTAAGATATCTCAAGGCACGGGACGATGGGAGCAGGCTTGCTAAGCCTGCTCCTAAGAGAGCTCATTTGGTACGTGCCTGCTCCCAAAAGTGAAGCACTGCATAATGAACTCCAGGGCCTAGGACGCCCCTCCTGAAATTAGATTAGCTGAAAATCTGAAGAAGATAAGGGTATAACTTCAGTGGAAATGAAGTACAGGTTATCTTATGTTTATCTTATGTTGCTGCATATCCCCTCTAGTCCTTTCAAAGCCCATTTCTTTGCAGTGGCCAGCACCTTCCAGAAGAACATGGCTACTGATCATTTTTGCTGCTTCCTCATTGACAGGCAGTACAAATGGAGGAGTCTGAACATCTGACCTTTCTTCCAAAGAGAAACAACATAAACAGCAAGAAAACAATGTCATCTTTTCCCATCCCAAGAGCAGCTTTGCCTGCAGGTAATGGTGCTGAATGAATCAATGTATTGCTGAAACTGATGCATGATGACAAAGGCATAGCAGTACTTACTGCTGAACAAGCGAGAGAAATTCCTTCTTCGCAGTGTATTCCTCTCATTCAGAACAAACCTCAGGCAGCTATGCCTCAGGCGACTCCACTTTTATGACCACAATCAAGCATTTTGCTCTGCATTTTTCATTCTTATGGGTACTGTCCTCAAGAAATTATCTCAGTGAGGCACTCCTATAGGGAGAGACGTTTCTGTTCCCCTTGCCAACATGCCATTTTTTAGTGACTACCATGGGCTAGATCAGCATTACTCCATTCAGTGCAGGAGGACTGTGGCACCAGAGCACCAACAGAGAAAATTTTTAAACTCATGAATCAAATGTTTAGGGAGCATGCAGGGGAAAGTGTGTGGGAGTACTGGAGCAATGCTTGTGCCAGCTTTGCAGATTTATTACTACAATATTATCATGGTCAACATAACTAAACCTCCCACTATAGGTTTCCTCATCTACTGCATTACAACTGATATCACTCCCACCACTGACAGCATATTTTCTTGACACAAAACAGCTTTCATACACCTGCTAGCTCTGGGGTATGGACATGCAACTAATCAAAAAGACTTTATTGGAAAATTGTAGGGTATAACTTGGACTTCTGAGTGCTTTTTCCTATTTCTCTTCTGCCCCACATTTTCTTTTAATATTACATATATTGGACTCCGTGGCAGGGGGATGGACCAAAGCACTTTATATTAGATTCTAAATGAAACTCTTCTGCATTTAGAAAGAGAAGATGATAGCCTAGACATGAAGCATTTGAGGTCAATGTTGAATTAACTTCCTCAGTTTCAACTAGTTGAAAATGTCTGTGTGTTCTGCTTTGAAAAGGAAAAAAATAAGCGTGCTGGAGATTCCAGCATACTGCCATATTTACAGTATGGTGTCTCTTCCACAGGTAAATTCTAGTTGAAGTTACAGATAGCTTTAAAAAAAACCCAGTTTTCTTGTCTGTTAGAGAGTGAGTAATTACCTTTTTGCATGCACTTAATGACTGGTTCTTGTTTTCAACAGTAGGTTCAGATATTTTAAAGATATTTTACCCTGTTTGATACATTTGATTGCTAATTATTTTATTTCAAATCTGCATTAAAACTTGAACTGCATGTTTGTGAAAACCAAAATTCTTTCTATGAACTCAATGCAGGACATCTGTTTTTGAACACTGCCTCAGGTACAACATGACTTTGGCTGTTTAAAAAAAAAAGAAAAAATCTTTTAAAAATAAAAGATATTTAAAAAAAAAAAACCTGACCTCCCCACCCTGTCTCAAACTATTTAGTAGAAAGAAAATGTTTTGCTACTGAAGAAGACCTGCTCTAAATTTTTGACAGAACTTGGTGCACATCCTTTAACTTCAGTACTGTGAGGGTTCTGTATTTTAAAAGATTCAGTAGATAACAAGTGATGCTTTGGGTTATGGCCTTTTGATTCCACAATCATCAAACCAGAGTAGCATAAGCCATTGGAAGAAACAAAGAAATGAACTTTGACTGGCCTTTGGAGGATGCACTTTCTGATTTGCTTCATTAATGGAGACAGTAAAACTGAAGCTTAATATGAAATACCATGAGTAATAAGCATGAAATTTGTGCACTGCAGTACAAATCTGTTCCCCAAATATTCTCATTTCAGGGGAGGATTCTTCTGGCACAATGCCTGGGCTGCTGGCCACAGCCTGCTTGGCTGCCTTGCCCTGTGCCTAGCCTCTTTAGCAGCTGGTGCTGCTCCCAGGCAATTCACTCAGCTCCTGCTCCCACAGCTTATTACATTTTTTATTTTTTTCTCAGAAAAATATGTTTCTAAATTTAGTTTAGGGACATCAAGCCAGTTGTTGAATCACAAACATGTTCCTGCTACCAAACATAAGCAGTCTGTGCGTACATTTCTACATATATTTTCTGCATGGAGAATTGCACTGTTCTAATCGAGGAATACATCTGAATCCATTGTGCAACTGTTAGGAGTAATTTATGATTGCTTAAAGTCTTCTAAATCTGCTAATTCATTAACCAAAACCAAAATACACCACTCTTGAAAAATAAGAGCTTGCACATGCACACTGGGTTTGCATTGATTTCATTAAACTGGCCCAAACTCTGCATGATAACAGGGATTTACTCACCAGAAACATTATTCGCTGCCTGTGCTGTAGGCAGGAGGGTGTGTGCAATGAACTCATTAGCTAAACACAGGAAAGGAAAGACAAAATCATCCTTTTAACATACTTGTCTCTATGCTAGAAACATCTGACAGGCAAGAAAATGCTTCACATTTAATATCTTCTTGCCATATAAAAGGGAGGGATAAGTAAAAAGCTCTCTATTCCTGGCTTTCAACATGGGAGCAGGAAGAACAAAAACCCTGCCTCCAAAACCTCCATCTTTGGGCCTGAGGAGATAACTTTTATATCTACATTTCCACCAGCCTTTCCTCTTCTGCCTTCTTGACAGGAGATGGATATTAAAGACACAGGGAAGGAGGCTGTTCTGGTCCCTATTCATTTTCATTCCACCTATGGTAGGAAGAGGGATAAGGTTGTTTAAAAGTTCCTGTCCAAGAAACAACCTGACACTCCATTTCTGAGCCTCCAGCTTTATCAACCTCCAGAACAGAAAACTTACATTGGCATCAATTTTACTTCACATTCAAGATGTTATTGCAGCTCGGGGTCTTTAAAGTGTTCTCTGAAATCAGCAGCTTGAAATTCAACCATGTATGCTCAGCACAAAGAGCCTGGAAAAATAAAGCATTTTCTAATCTAATGATCTCTGTGTTGAGGTGAAAAATTAGCTGCTCACCTTAGGGCCTCACTGTAAATCCAAGGCATGAAATTATTTGCAATTGCGTGCCTTGCACATTATTCCTTTCCAATGCATGTAGCAAATTTAATGTAGGTTGGGCTGGAGCATGGAGGGAGGGGGGTTGCCCTGTGATATTCAGCAGTCCCTTCCAGCTGCATCTGCTAATAACAGAATCCTATCCAGCACTGCTGAAATCAGGAATTTTGCCACTGACTTGAAAGGCAGCAGGATTTAAAATTACAATGCATACCGCTTATTTTCTTCCTCTTGACAATATGGCCAGTGCATTCTGGGTAGGAAGCTAAGTTTCCCAATACTAGTACATAATTTGATCTCTTGACAACAATCCACATGCAGCTAAATGGTGCCTGCATAACATTTTGAGCCTCAGTGGTTAAAGCATATCATTTGGAACCACAAAAGCAGACCAAAGACCAACTCAGAAGTAAAATAATCATTAGGTGGGAAAATGATGGAAGTGAACAAGGCCTGAAATGCAAACTAGCATGTGGGTATCCAAGGTCGTTACAGTCATCTTAGTGATCATTTTGAACACAGATAAAAAAGGATAAAGTACTGAAGTACAGAAATCACTCTGATCCCTATTAAATACCAAATCACAAAGAGATGTCTGACTACAAAAGGCTATTATTAATAAAGCTTCTGTAGTGTAAGAGGCATTGAGCTCTTTGCAAGTTAAAGTGACTTTTGCCTCTTGTGGTTTTTGGGATTCCAATTTCTATTTGTTTGCTTTATGTTAAGTGAACTATCTGCTTCCCTTTGCTCTTTTCTATTATCTAAGACTCCACAAGCCTTCCATTCTAAAGAGAAAATCACTTTGAGCTGGAATTTTTCACGTCTTATGTAAACATACAGCAGACAGAGGACATGGCCCCATCCCTCACTGCTACCGCTTGTGGTCAGCACCGACGAAGTGCCTTTTCTTTCCCATCCTGTAGAGCAAATTAGGCTCTGTGAAACCCAAGAGGAAGGGAACTCCTGATGCTTTTTCCTCCACCTCTAACAAGGATGTATAGTTGATGTGCTCTTCCTGCATACTGAATAGCTGTGGCAAGAACTCCATCTCCCTGAAACAAAACCGCTTCTTCGTGCTCTCTCTGAATTCACAGCTTTCTGCTACCAAAGCACTGCCTCAGCAGGGCATTCTCCAGTGTCCACTGGGAGATATTTTTGCATATCTCCCTTTTCTGTAACCGATATTGTCCAAATCTGCCCTTGATACAAAAACACATAATATAAACAACAGCATAAAAAGAGCATTTATGAACCCTACAATTTGTTTCTTCCTTCCTCCTGGGAGCTGCAGTATGCATTGATCAGGAAAGAGAACAACAACATACACATGGGGACAAAAATATATATCCTTCTTCCTTCTTTCCTGCTGTATGAAGGGTATCACAGGAAATAACTGCTCAGTGTGTCAAGATTTAGAAGCTGTGCATTAGTGGCACAGCTGAAACACAAATTCTCTGTCCTCAAATATGAAGGTTTAAAGGTCGTTTCCACCTCCCTGCTGAAAGCCAGATACAGTGATCCTCAAATGGAGGTCCATGCCCTCACTGCAATTCAGATTTTTAATTAGTTTCTTCCAAAACAGTTTTACAATTACCTGTAATTTGTCCACGAGTAATTACCTTCCTTCTTAACGGAGACACAAACTGCTCCTGGTCTGCAACAGCCAGACTTTCTTTTTTAATAAAACTGTGCTTGAACAGTCTTTCTTTAGGTCAACCCCCTTGTCACATGCAGAGAAACGGCACCAGAAATTGTATGGAGGCAGATCATTAGTATCTCCTTACAAATCTCAATTTCTTTAAAAACAAACGTTTAGGAATTAGATGTAAATGGAAGGAAACACAGTAGCGGTGATTTCCAAGTGGTAGTACATGTGCACTTTTATTAATATTCAGATGTATTGCATTAGCACAGCACCTGTATCCAGTCTGCAACCGCCACTTGTATCAAGCTGCTCTATTCAGGTTGCTGCTATGACAACTATCCAGAGGCAAATGTCAGGTCAGCTCCCAGCATATGTGTCTAGGCCATAATTGCTTTGTCAGAAACCTAATAGCCACCTACTCCTACTCCTCTAACAGCTAAAAGCAGTATTAAAATCACTAAATGTTGCAATATTCTTAACACCCTGTTCATATGCTACTAAAGCACTGCAAACTTTAGATTTGCCTTCCTTTTATTCCCCAAACTAGAATGGGGGTGAAGAATGTGTTTAAAGTGCCTATTTGCAAATTTATGTTCATTTATGTTTTAGTGTAAACCTGGGATCATTAAACTTTCTCCTTCTTGAGGGTTAGATATTATCTTTCACTCCACCACGATGATTATTGATATTTAATTCGCCTGGTTACAAATCACAGCATGGAAAAAAATTATAGCTATCATCTTGATGAGAGGTTTCTTAAAAAATGCATTCAGTGTTTATCATAAAGAATTGCTTCATAGCATCATAGTGCATGATAGTCTGTGCACAGTGCATAGACTTGCTCTTATCAACTTGAAAAGCTCAAATAATCAAAGATTTTTTCTATTAAGTTTAGCTTTTATAATTAAAGAAACTGGTAGCTTCCACAAGACTCAGAAATATAACCTGCACATTTATCCTGATCTTATTTATCCTAATCTTACATCATATCTTTTAACCTTATGATTAAAAAAAAAAAAAAAAAGACATTTAACATTTATATTGAGGGAACTTTTTTGAGATGCCTAGCAGAGAGTGAAATAATTGAAGCAGAGATAGAGATGAAGTAAGTAATACTCTTGCAACTGCGAAGTTGTCTTGCAGCCATCTCCAAATATGATCTCATGTGAAGAATTAAAGTTAGTCTGCATATAACTGGTTTGTTCAGTGAAAGGGAAATTGTCTCCCATGCACACATGGAGACGTACACATATCCTAATAGCTTTGTTGTATTACCTTCCATTTGCCTTGTAGATAGTGATAAAGAATAGTTGGATTAAGTCAAACTAAAGAAATTACGAATTTTACAAGAAAAGTATTATTCTGATGTCTGTGCAGTGAGGGTATGAGGACAACACCTTTGTCAGGCTATACAGTTGTCTGACTTGTTATTTTCAGCTAGTCTCTGGAATGAAAAGAAACTGTAGCCTTTAAATTCACATTTTAAAAAAAATGAAAATGCAGAAAGCTTTTTTCTTACCATATATGTTCTATAAAATATTGACTGACAAGCACTCTGTAAAGAGCCTACTAATTTAAAAACCACCAGCTCTGGCTGAGAAATGCCTTAGGATGGAAGATATGTAAGATAACTTTCATTTTCCTCTGAGCTTAAGCTCTCTTTGGGCTCAACTTGTCATTTGCTATGTAACTACAAAAGAATCATACATTGCATGTCCGATTACAGAAGTGTACATAGCTCACTCCTTTGGCTACCCAAAAAATTCTGCATGCTATGGTAGCCCTTCAATGACACTATTCACTGAAATGGAGGTCAAATTGCTAAAATAACATGGATTAAGTTCAGGAGAGAATCCAGTCCACTGGCTTTGCACTCATATGTGACCACTACTCTCCTATCTACAAATATAATAATGAATTCTCAAAGGTCCAGATTCTTAACTAGAACAAAACAACATGGTGCCACTGAAGCTACATCAATTTTCTAAATGATCTGGCTAACGATACACGACACGTCCATAAAAAGGTTCATACACTTCTACAGACATAGTATTCCACGATTCAGTTCTTTTCCTGCTTTCCCGTATTCATCCTCCCTCCTCACTCCAGGGTGCTCACATTTTATCTTGATTGCCAAACCCTTCTTATTTCAATTACATGAAAAATGCTCATTTGTAAATTTTGCAACATGACAGCATGCGAAAAGAATCAACTCTAAACAACAGAACAACGAAACAAAAGGCAGCTGTTGTAAAACCCACTTGTATCCAAGTAAGTGTGAAGGCAATTTTTTCCTGGTATCACTCTTATTTGCTTTTCCAAAGGAAGATTTCCCCTTTTCATCTTCCTTAGTAAAAATAAAGGGGCAGGTCCTCTCGCATGCTAAGGTATATAAACTACTATTTCCTCTTAGATCTTCCCCTGCAGAATTTTCATTGGTCTTTTTGATTTCGGACAGGACAGTAACAAAACTAATCCACCTCCACTTTCCATGGAGTACCATAGCCCAACGCTGCTCCAGGCTGTTTTATGATGAGTTTTTATAAAAACTATACCACACACATACCTGTTCGGAAGAAGCAGAGACTGACAACGGCTAAGTTCTTAAAACGAAACTTCCATTTCTGTGACTGACAACAAGCAGAGCCACAGAGCCGAGGCCTCTGCAGCGGCAGCCTACAAAACAGGCATCGTGACCTCTGTTCACTGCCCAGGACAGTAATGACTGAATGACTTTTTCCAGATTTTTCTACTTATTTAACCATTCTTCTTTTGACCAACAAAGACACAACAAAAGAAGTCATCCTGTTCACCATTTGTAATGAATGCATGTAAAAAGGGCTGTATTTTAGCTCTACTTAATTTGTTTCATGACTCCCTTGTTGATAGTAGTCCAGAACCTCCACTTCAGTGCAACTGCTACACACTGAATATTGCTAGAGATGTAACAAAGATCTTGAAAGGATTATCCCAGAAGAGCATCCCAAGATATCACTCAGAAGCACAGGAAATCTTAAGGATTCAGATAATGCCTCTTCCATCTCTGACTGAAGCAAGTCATAGAAGTTCAATCCAATTACTGTTTCTACATTTTTTATCACCTGTGGTGAAAAAAGTCCTCAAAATTCAAGACTGGAGTTACCCTTTTTCAGTATCCAGACTCAGCAGAGATGATTTGGAGAGCAACACAAAAGCTCTGCATTGCCTCTGTACCCACTGCCTGACCTGGACTGTGGAAAGATCAACCAAATCCAGCCCAGTGACATGAGCATTTCACTATGTGGCAGTAGTATCAGTAAACCTATACAATTTCAATATATAAATCTATAAAATTTATGCAAGGGAATAAATTATTTTTAATATCAGGAAGAATAAAAAAGTGGAAGTGACAGAACTCTTCAGTCAGGTCACAGGTACCAAATGTGTAACTTCTCGGCACTTAAGCTACTAGCCAACAAACAGAGCTTGATCTCAAGATAATGAAAATGCACTGAAGCTAAAGAGAGCACTTGAGTAACATCTAACACAGTCAGACAGCCAAAGCATTATAGTCCAAGCTACCATGACCTAGTAAACACATTTATATTCCTTACAGAGAAGTCTCAGAAACTGACAATGCTTTTATTGTTGCAGTTTCAAAAACTATGGGAAGTTACTAGTTTCCTGACAGACAAGATCCCACTGAGTTTCCCATTATGAAATAAATTATTGCCATGAAAAAAACTAATTTTGAAAATAAGTAATTGATGCCAGTGAGACCAGTTTTCATTAACTTACTTCAAAATTGGATTTTTGCAGGCAGAAATTTTCAGCCTTGAGTTAGGAAAGACAAAGATCATGTGAGTGGAGTTTAAGGCATATAGGTAGAAGGATGGCTTCTTCCTGCTTCAGACTTAACTTCATCAGACTTAATATCACTAGATCAGGGCTATATTAAGCACTCCAGCTATCAATCAGAAGTACTTCTAGAAAGTCATTCATAAGATGCAGTATTTGTTTGCGCGCAGACACACAGCCACAATTGGAGAGGTTTCTTCT
This sequence comes from Fulmarus glacialis, assembly GCF_000690835.1. NCBI lineage: Eukaryota > Metazoa > Chordata > Aves > Procellariiformes > Procellariidae > Fulmarus > Fulmarus glacialis. The sequence continues at coordinate 74,528 of NW_009220018.1, forward strand.
GAAGAGATAACAAATCTGTGCACAGGACTATAAGTATATAAAGCCAACCCTTCACGTTTAATACTTGTGAAAGAAACAGCTAATAGTCATAAGCATGGTCAATACTCTATCTGTTCAAAAGAAAAACTGAGCTCTTAGAAGTTTCCACATTTTTTACTTTTAAGCTGGTTCTTTTTGCTGAGCAATAATTGAGATGGTTTTTCACCAAACCATTGTTAAAATGAGCACTGTAGGCAAAAACATATTTAGTTTGGAAATTCATATTTTACCAAAGTACAGACTTCCATTAGGGACCTACATGCAGCATGCACAGAACTTCCTGCTCAGGGACCATCTTGTGCCAAGAAGAGGAGGAGAAATGGAGAAAAGGAGGAAAGAGCATAAATAAGGCAAGAAAATGAATTCAGGAAGCTGCTGAAGTTTTGTCTTAGCCTCAGGATTGGGAATAACACTCATTGTGTTCTCAATACATGCACATTTTATTGGTAATATTCTGAACAAGGTAGTGGTGGGGATGCAAATTACACCTCACTTTGAGGCAGATCACCCCTCTGGAGAATAAAAGGCAGATCTTCACTGTGCGGTGTGCAGGAATAAAGCAGCTTTAATGCAACGCTTCCATTCAGCTCTGAGGGGAAGCGCTGAATGAGTGCTCTTACCAGATCCTCTTAACAATCTACTTTCCAGGACTGTCTAATGCTTGTCCTCCATTAGAAGATCTCTCGATATAATGTATGAAGTGGTAGTTTTCATTATCCAAATCTTATTTCCCCTTTCCTCCTCCCAAATTTCCACTGAAGGGTCCTCAAAGCCTGAGTCCACCCATTGGTATAATGCCCAGTTTTGGAAATTTACATTTAAAAAGGAAAAGTAGAGCCATGTTAACAAGAAAACAAGGCTTCTTTTTTTTTTTCTTTTTTAGAGCTATGGAACAGTAAAAACAACATGCTGAACTGAACTTCTTCAACCTTTCTCTGTTTAAGAAAAAATCCAATGAAAATATTTCATTTTGGATATATGTAAGAAAAGTGAAGAAAACTTAAAAGCAAGTAAAAGAAAAAAATAGGAAGATAAGAAGGATAGAGCCCTTTTACCTATAAGGCACCCTCCCTGGATGTGAGGATAGAGGTCCACTTCCCATCTCAGCATAAGAACCAAGCACAGTAGTGTGTGTTAAATACCCCGCTTAGAAATATTCTGGAATGCTTTGCTTTCAATATACATTGTTAATGTCACATACTTGGAATAAATAATTAAATTTCAATGGAACTGGGGCTAGAACCAAGGTTTTCTACTTCTCTAATGACTTAACTATTCCGCCCTGCAGGGTAAATTTCTCACTGTAAGTTTTATGAAGCTACCTAACATAATTTTTTCCCGCCAAAACTATTCAGCACACCTATCCTGAATTCCCAAATAGTTTTGCAAGCACCAAAGCTACATCAACCCAGCTAATTTACTGCTTGCCGAATCAAATGCCTGATGCTATTTGCAACCGTCTCCACAGTGTTCCCAGAACTCACTGCCAAAAAGAGGAGGGAGCTGAAGGAAGCAGAACCCAACACCTCTTCCTCGTAGGCAATTTTGCTACTTTAACATCACAATTGTAAGTAAGATCATCAGTTTGGAGCCATTCTGCCTACAGATTTTGAATTCTGTAAGGAAAAGCAAAGACATACCTCTCACCTCAACAATAACTGCTACTAAATCCTTCCGTGACAGTAACACCACAAATAAAAGAAAGAAAAATCCTATCAATAATCTTTTTTACTTCTGTCCACAGTTTTAAAAACGTTTTTCTTTCAACAGCTCTCTGGCTCCCTGGAGAGTATTATGGGATACTCATCTAAATCACTCAAAAACTCTGCCTCACCCTGGCTGGACCAAGGAACTGAGCCACTATTTTTGTGATTACTGAGGACAAGTTAGTCTCCTAATGAGAAAGCAATGAAAGCAACTGATGTTTGTACAAGTCTCCTCTAGTTCTCCTTGAGATAAGCTCATTGACTTTGTAGCTTTTTTCTTTTTTTGTTGCTGAAAAATCAGAGAACAAATGAGAGAATATAAAACCTGCACAAACTGTATGAGCCCCACTTCTACACTAAGCCATACTTAACATCACAGTACTTTGACATCCCATGTGATTTGTAAATCTTACAGCAAATGTACTGCAATTATGACAATACTATAAAAAAATATAACAGCAAAAAGAAATAGCAATATCCACTCTCAGCTCGTAAGCTATCAATGTTCTAAAGATAGTGTAGGAATCTTTATTCAGTTAGGGCAGGACCTGAAAGAACTCAATGGACTATGTATAAAAGAAAAATGTTCATTTAAAAAATGTTCTTTTCCACAAACAAAGTTCATCTATCATGAGTGAGGCATATTTTGGAACAAGTGAGATATTTGACTTTATGAAAATCATGAAGAGAAATAAAGCATAATCATCTTTGCAATAAGAATGTTAGACAATCACTGTATCCGTGAAGCGACTAAATAATCAAAGCCTGGAACAAGCTACCAGTTTGATTTTAATAAATTGAAAGAAAACATGCAATTCTGAGCAAATTAAAAATAATGAAATCCTAACATGCACTAGAATAGGTGAATAATCACATAAGAAAAAATAAAATAAATATTGATATGAGCTTTAAAAACTCACTAATAAGGTAATTGACAACATTTTGGTATATGTCACAATAACTTTTCTGTTTCAGGCAAATAGGTATTTTCAGAAACACACTATTTCACCTTACATTTACAAATGCATACACATTTTGAAAGAGAATATGTGCACAGATAAACACACTGACTCACGGATACACGCATCATTTCTGTTATTTATGTAAATTATATATACTGTATGTTCTGTTCCTTTAAACTCTAGTATGCAGATTACACAATCTGCCCTCAAAATCTACAACCGTTAAAAAGCAAATATATAGCTTTATCCAGCTGGACATTATATACTAGGCACCCTCATACAGCTTATGTAAATATAGTCAAAAACATGCTTGTGTATTCATTTAAAGAACTACAGCTTTTGTATTTTAATTATTCTTGCTAGCAAGAAACATATAAGGGAAGGGATTGCACCACCCTTCTGCATGGCATCCTATGTAAATGAGTCCAGTGCATTTATAAATATGGATGTGGTAGACCCCCAAACAACACAGTACCTGCTGTCTATCCAACCGCATCCTTTTTGCAGCATTTCTGCTTTCACTCTCACAGGCGGAAGCCAGGATACTCTCTGCAACTGCTGAAGTAAGGTGTGAGGGAATAGGTCGTGACTATGAGAGAAAAAAGAAACACAGAAATTATTTCTAGCATAATCCACGATATCCTTTTTCAAAGCACACAATACCATCACCTAGGCAGGAAAGTCCGCTCATTGAAATGTAGTTTATATCAACAAAACAGGGAAATGGAACTTGTAAAGATGAAAAATGAAACTAGTTAGATGTTAAAGCTGCAGCTGATCCATAGATCCATGAGAAGCCCTTTCCCCCCACAGCTCTATTGTCCAGTGTGTTTAGTCTGGCTCATTAAGCTGTACTTTGAACAGACAGTGGCATATTCTCTGCGTTCCAGCAGCACCCTGGCCGTCTGATTCTTGTTAAGAAAACTGAAAGGCTTTTTATCCTGTACAGCATGTGACAGAGATGAGTAGTGGTTTTTTATAGTCATAAAAAAACAAAACAAAAAACCCCAAGTGATAGGGTTGAAACATCACTCAAAACATAACAGATTGTCAGAACATTTCAGAGCAATCTCAATCTGTAGTATATGAATATTTGCATTCCTTGCTGCAACATGACTGATGTGATTAAAATGACTTAAAAAAATCTGTTTTTCTTTTGATAATGCCAGCCTTCCAACAATGTAGATATTTTGTGGTTTGCCTAGTACGGTTTATTTTTTCTGATTCAAAACCTCTCATTACTAATTTCAGAGCATTTACATGTTTTAGGTTAAAGGTGTAACGAATCCCAAAAAAACAAAGGAATGCTAAAATCCATTGTTGATTATGAATTCCAATATGGTCTTCCCTACCAGTTCATTAAGAAGAATATTTACATACCTTTTTTCCTAATTACATGCAAAACAATCTTTCTGAAAGATGAAGCTCACAAAAAAACTAATCTTCTTCATTAATATGAAGATATATCTGAACTACCAAGAAAATAAAGAAAATGGGGATGATAACACAGATACTGATACACATATAAGCCCATTCCAGAGACTGCAATTTATTGAACTGGTTTTGAACTTCCATAAATTTTCAAAGCTTCATTGAACTCAAAAGTACTATGTAAATTTATACCTACTGAGGAACTGGCCATATGTGTGGGGGTTTTGGGGTGTTGGGGTTTTTTTTTGTTTTGTTGTTGTTGTCACTGAGTTTTGGAAGCAAGTTTTGAAGTATTCCCATTCAGTTCTTACACAACCTTAGAACAGATTGATTATATAGGCTCAACTGATATTATGGTTTTCATAACATTCCAGAAACTGAGGAGCCAACCAGTACTAATACTACATTTTTACCTTTAAAAATTGAAGTCCATTTATTGACTTCGGATGTGCTCTGCCGAATGCTAATTTTTTTTATGTGACACTGTACTTTCTCTAATGCATGGGAACACAGTCTGTCTGGGACCAGAAGTTGAACTAGCTTTTAGAAGTAGACAGGGATTTATGGGTCTCCCTCACTAGTGCAATAGGCTTATATCTCCTCACTCATCCAAGAGCAAGCTCTCTGGTGTCAGTGTAACAGCTGTGTAAGAAAGACAACCAGAGGCTGCAACACTACAATAAAATATACCTGGATTGATTTCACAGAACAAACTATTGAACTTCTTTCCAGTTTGCACAACAATGCATTCCCATGCACTTTTGAAAATATATCAGTCTAAAAGATGAGGGACACTGATGTTAAACCCTAAAGTTAACAGTTACAGAAGTTAACAGTGCAGCACAAGCAGACACCTTCCTCAGAGCTCCAGAGGAGGGAGTAAGTCTTTGCAGAAGGTTTTCACTGACAAAGCATTATATTTATTATTCTGCCTCCCTAGAATGGTGATGTTATTCTGAATACGTTATTGCATCACTTAGCCACACTAGATCCCTCCCTGTATTTGGTGGCCAAGTATCAATGTACATGGCACTGTTTTATGTGTGTTCAAGATACACTGACTACGTTGGCTGAATGGAAGTCTCAGTGTGGTCCTCTAGCAGTGGCCATACAATGACGTTCTTGAAAAATGTCGAGTAAACACCTGGATAATTCCTCCAGCTCAGGTCTTTAATTAGAGCTATAACCATACCTATACATCAATGGATTTTTAGAAGGTGACATATGAGCCAAAAAATTAATGTTCTGAACAAAAAGTAAAATGAACCCAAGTTCCTCCAGCTTCTTTGTTTAAGGGAGAGAATAGGTTTATTAAAGTGTTTTATAAAATAAAAAATAAAGAGTTACCATAAAAATCAAGCAGTCACGTGCTTTTCTCTGAAAAGGAGTGTTCACTGTTGAAATATTGAACTCAAAATCAGTACCTGCAAAAATGAGGAAATCTCCAGGTAATGGAGTATCTTCCTCTTGAAATAACGTGTTAACCCATAATTTCTCTCACTCATCACTGCAGCTGGCTGTTGATATGTTCATGTCAAGAACTATCTAAAGTGAACCTTAGGGAGAATGTAATGAATGCACGGTTGAGTTACCTGGGGAGCAAAACACTATAACAAAGCACAGGAGAAAAATCATTTGATTAAGGTTCAGGTTCTATCACCTTAACTCAGGCAGAGCACTAGTTTGGCATTGACTGAGAAGACGAACACAGTCCTCTGTCACTAGCAGCAGAGCTGTTAAAAAGAAGATTTTCTGTTCCATGAAATGCCATATCTGTGAAATGTCAAAAAGATCAATTCTGAAAAGCCCTGCCTAAGAGGAAAAAAATGCTTTGAAATAACCACTTTTTAAAAGATGTTTTTAAATAAACTGAATTAATAGCCCCATCTTCTAAGCTCAGAGGCCCCTTCTGGCTTAGCTTAACTTCTTCATCTTCTATACTTCTGATTATTCATGATCTCTGTCATGACTACCAGCTATAAAACCATGTCTGTAAGAAGCTCAAGCATCCCAGTCCTTCTGGGGTTCTGAACATTTCCCAACTCCCTCCCTGAAGGTGAGACACAAAAGCCTTGGGAAACATGGCAAAGGCAACATCATTCAGTTCTGCAGAAGGGAGCCTGCAGATCTCAGCCAAACCAACATTTTCTAGGTTCCCAGGATCCCTTCTGCAGAGCTGAGAGCTGAGTGCTGGTTTCTGCATGTTTGGGACTACAGCAGGAAATGTGGGAGCCAAGGAGTCCTTATTTCCAAGGGCTCCCAGGTTCCCCCCACAATCCCTGGATCCACAACCTGCCCACTGGACTAGCAGAAAACCAGGTTTCATTTTACCGGAGTATGTCAAAACAGCAAACCTTGGACAAACTAACATTTCTTAAAGGGGGAAAAAAAAAAAAGGCATTATCAAAAAATTCCTGACCAGCTTTACCTGGCAGAATACACCTAGTGTTGTTTGATACATAAAATTCACAGCCCCAGTCTGGTATTTCTTTCACTTCACAGTGATGCAAAGCGGGAAATAACTATACTGGAACTACCCATGTGTAAAACAACAGAAAAGAAGCAAGCCTCTAAACTTCCGTCTACCAAAATAAGCGATTCACATGGCAAAATCAGAAGGCAGGATAACATTTTTGTCATTTCGAAACAATGACAGGTAGAAAAGAGGCATGTGAAAATTTTATAGTAACTTTCAGGTGAAGAGATGAATGAAACTTAGAGGGAATCTGGTAAACAGCTTATTACTGACCTTCTGAGAAGACTATATGCCTCTGTCCATCACACAGCAGCAGCATACAGAATTCCTTCGTATTTACTTGGAAACACAATACTGCTTGTGACTGCACTAAGACAGCAGCCATGTTTTAAACACATATTGTTCTTTGGTTTTGTACATCTTTTCAGCTGACACGCAACTAACATTCAGCCTCTAACACGTAGGTGAAGAGCATTTTGACAAAAAATGTAAGGAAAACCTGCTAGATTTCATGTACATGCAGATGCCTCTGTTTTTAACATCTTTTGAAGCGACTGACATTCAGGCAGTGGTTGAAATTCCCTCAGTAGCCCAAGGGAGATGATCAAGCACCTCCAGTCCTCTCATATTTGAAAGTGCATTTCAAGGCAATTTAAACCTGATTCTTGAGACCACCACAGAGCCTGTAGACAATGATGATGACAAAGTAACAAGCATACTTAGCCACCATATTGGACAGGAACATTTGCATGGTTTTAAGAGAAATCATTTTTGTGCAAATTGATATGAAGACTTTATACACTCATCCCCTTATGTCTTTCTGAAGAGTGTACAAATTATTGACAGATATACTTTTGCAGATTTCTTAATGCAAAATCAAATTAGCCAATACTTCTTTGTCATCAAATAACTGTTGGTCTGCTTTAAAGAACATTAAAGCTAATGAAGATCCTTCCATGGCTTTGGTGGTCTTTAGATCTGGCTCTCACAAAGCATCTTACCACAAGCCTTTCTGGAGTTATGGAGTAGTCCTGCAAGGTTGCTGTTTTTTAGTAGTTGAAATCAGAAATCCTTGGCCCAGATTTTCTAGAAATTAACTCTATTAGTATAATCTCTGATTTCTTAACATAAAAGAGACTAGCACTTTCAACATGCTGTAAAATACTCATTTGCAGTACACCACTGTATACAGTACCATCGGTTTAAAGTGAGGTTTAAAGTATCATCTGTTTGAAGTGAGGTATCTTTGCAGTATCTTCATGGGAAACATAAAATACCCTTTTTGGCATATTCACAATTCCTGTATTTCTATATGGAATCTAAAAAACTGCTGTGTTCTACTTTCAAATGTACATTTTTAGTATAAATCTACCAACTATTGATATAACAGATGGATTATATTTCAGTCTAAACCACTAGGAGCAGTATATTCACCAAAAAGAAGTTTGCAATCTGCTGTACGTGCTGTCCTGTGGTTAAAGATCTGTCGTCTCTAAAGTTACTATCTTGGCATTTTTTGTGAGATCCAATATTTACTTAAAAATAAAAGCCAAAGTTGTCATACAGAAGCTTGGTCTAGATACTTTTACACGTTACACCAGTCTGACTCAGTTCTGAAAAAATACAGCAATCTATTATGTCAGATAATGGGCAAACATGCACACCTGCTAAAATACCAAACTTTATAACCTGACATTTGTGCATAGATACTACCTTCTAGTTAAGGCCAATTAGCACTGAAAAGGAGATCTTTCAGTATAAGACAGTTGCAAGCACATACATATACAAGTTACTTCATTTTGTTCATAGGGACCCTAATATAAATGTATGAACTCTAATATAAATGTGTGGAAGAGAAAATATTTTAACTATTACTCAAACTCGAAAAAAAAAGTCCCAAATTTTCCAGAGTGATTTGACATCCGAAGGTGAAGATGAATGCCTAAGATGCCTCACTGACAGTAACTGAGTTTTTCCAGAGGTACCACTAAGCACTTCTTTGCATGTTGGGCTCCTAACAACATGATACTCCCTAGTGTTCTCCTGCATGTCAGCTTTTTCCTCAGGTATCGTAAGGTCTTTCATAATAACTTATTAAGATCTAAGACTTTCATATTATTCATATTTCTTATTAAGATCTAAGTCTTTCATAATAACTTATTAAGATCTAAGACCATGTGTTAAAATCCCCAAAATATTTATAACAGTATGCAATACCTAAACAGCATTTTTTCATAGAAAACATCCAAAATACTTTGCAAGACAGTGTACACATTATCTTCAAATGAAATTTTTTACTCACTGTAATGCAGTCAAATGTATGACACAGAACTGCCCTACACTGCACGGCTACAAAGGATTCAGAAACCTTTCTACAGAGTATTTTCAAATTTACCGTCTGAAGTACAGTACTGCACTCTATTGGATGTACTTTTATAATTGTTAGTACAGAATAGTGAAATATGAACAACTGGACTGGCATTTTAATGCTTGTAGCACTTCAGGCTGGGTTTTGAAATATTTTGCTCAGTCTTGCAGTCTTGTGATAAATACTCAATTGTAACACCTGCTAAAGAATTCCAAGAAATAACTAGAAATATTTTCTTAAATGGCAGAAGAGGCTTTTTAAAATGTTCAGCGATGTTCACAATGCTTTTTTAGGTTTTCAGCTTTAAAGTACATTTAATTGAAACATTGCGTGTTGCACCTTGATTATGACAGCACCTAAATATATCTATATATATCTTAACATATCCATATTCCTGTCTAAATGTTAAGCAAGTGACACATTCCAATCAACCACCGTTCTGCTACTGCTTCTGCCACTGCTATGCCTACATACAGGGCTAAGTCTGAGACCAGTTTCAGTGGGGCTAGTGGAAATTTTAAATGACTTATGTGAATAACACAAAGAAGATCCATCTGACTTTATCCACCTAAAACTCAAGTATTTTGTCTAAACTAGTCATCTAGGCTTCTTTTTTGTTTCATTCAGACAGGTATCTCCAGAAGTTGACTCATGAGACAGCTGGGGATGAATCTCTCTGAATTAGTTCATCTAAGCGCTTCACTGATTGCTGAGGGAGCCCAAGTCACCTAATTTCTTTAGCAAACTTAGGTAAGATTACCTCTATCCCAATTTATCTGGTATTTCAGAGTGACAGAGAACCCCAGGAATTGTCACGCTGAACTAATTCCTCCTGAGTTAGGTGGGGATTGGATTGGACACTCCAACAGCAAACAAAACTCCAGAGGACTAGGAAAAACTGGGTCTGATTTAACATTATTTCCTGTTTCCCCTAAACAAATACATTGAACTGGCTCCCTACCCTTAAGCTACTGGCACAAACCAGCTAATCAAATAACATTGCGGCAGAGGTCACAATCTAAGTCAGAATCACAGCATAAGAAAAACAGACATATTTACTATTTTTTTCCTGATTTTAAACTTACAAGTAATCAGGGTGAACATTCTTCTACCCCAGTTTTTTTTTTTTTTTTTCCAATAAAAAAGGTTTTTTTTCTATATCAGAACTTACTGCCGTTTTGGAGGGGATTGTTTTTCTTCTAAATTCAATAAAAAAGTGAAACAAATGTCAATAGTGCATGCTTATCTTTTCCTCTCTCATAGAATGTAAAAGACTAATTACTATCAGGTTGCTAGGTATTTTTCATTTTTTAGTTTTCAGTCTTTTTCCAAATATCATGCCTTTTTCAAAGCTAACTTCTTCACATTTTCCAAGGTTACTGGAAAAAATGTAACTTCTGCCACTCACTTTTCCAAAATTGCCTATACTTGCAAAAGTTATTGAAAAGCAAAAGGTATCTGAGACAGATTGAAAAAGCATTTCTGAAAAATCACATTAGTATTCACTTAACTGTTCTGTGGGGGAAAAAAATATTTAAGAGCCTTAGGGAAACTCTTTCTAAAATTGTTTTTTTAAGGATATGTGAGACCTAATGCAAAAAGTCAAAGTTTGTCAGAGAGTAGCTTTGCCCTTTTTCAACCAGGTTGCCCATCAGACTTACATAAGCTAACCACTGTCTAACAAGGGTGAGATGCTTAGAAAGGAAAGTGACCAGTCAACGGAGTTTGGGGGTATAGTATAAAGCAACAACTCTATTATTATTTGTATATCTTCATGTAACTGTTCTTGTGATAGTTTTCTTAATGCTTCCCAGTTTGTTAATCAAGATTAGGTATGCACCCCTGGACCAACAGACCCTCATCTTCCTGAAAATGCTTATGACCTTTCCAGGCATATAAGCCCTGGAGGACTGAAAAGCCATGCAACTGCGAGGGCAGCTGGACTATTCAGCACTAAATTCAGTAAATAATGAAAGCTTCCTCTCTCTAAAGCTAAAACTTAAAAACAAAGGCTAGATATCTATCCCAAGAAATCTTAACGAGGCAGATTACAGAAAACATACCCCCTTCTGAAAACCAGTCCCCACCAAAGTTGCTCAATCACAATATAGAAGCACTCCAAGCCACTAGACACATTTAAAACACCTCGATCAACACGTGCACAGCTGCAAACCGTTAAAACATCTCTTATGGCCAATTGACACAACCAAATGACAGAAGCAGTGAAAGATATAGAGCTTAGTTATTTGTTATTGAGGCTGGCAATAGGACAGAAGGAGCTGGGATGAACAACACTGGGATCTAACTGAGGAACTGTCTTCAGGCATAGTGTGACTCCTCTTCTCTGACACATCCAAACTTGTCTTCGGACAATGAAAAGAATTTGTGATTAGCCTTTTCTCTTCAATACATAAGAACACATTGCTCTTTGATACTATTGCTTTGTATTACAATAGTGCCTAGGAAGGAGGATTTCCTTTTGCTTAAACAAAAGAAAGAATCTCTTTGTGAATGAGAGTTTAAGACCTTGCTCTTGCATTGGGATGCACATAGAAAAAATGCCATAACTGTGAAAAAGATACTGTAAGATGCATTTTCAAACTGAATGCAGTAAGACTGATGATAGGAGATCATGAAGATGGAAGGAAGCAGATAGTGGTAAGAAAATGTAATTATTAAGTCAATTCAACCTCATTTGATTATTTCTAGCATCTAAAATTTTTCTGGATTCTGTACCTAAATAAATACATACCACATATCCTCAGCAGCTGTCTACTATCTTTTTTAAATTGGCAGTTTTCTATAGATACAGAAGCTGGGAAAAGTCTAAAGGGCGGATTTTAAAAACATTAGTGAAACAGGTCATTTGACCATTTCAGGGAGAAAATTCCTCTTGTATAGCATATGTAGGTCACAAAACACTTAATGTGTATAAAGGAATTCTCATTAATATCTGTCCCTGAGAAAGAGGCAGTAATATATTTTTTTTTCTTTTGCTTATGGGTTAATGAAGAGAAAAAGAAAGAATTTCTTTAAGAACATCAAGAACTTTAAGAAGTTCACACAGTGCTACAGCATAGTGCAGGTGGAAGCACAACCTGGAGATCCCATCCAAAAGCCAGTGATTTCAGGACTTGACAGACTTCCTTCCCAATGAAAGATTCTGAGCAAGATCACAGAATTTAGTAAGAGAACATTGTCAACAGTCCATACGCAAGAGACAATGGGAGGAGAAAAACAATCTTAGAACTCACAAGAAAAACTTTGACAGTGCCTTGTTGAGGAATATGCTTGTATCAGAATGAAAATGGCACAATTACAAGCTGAACAGTCGAACGGGGAAAGCATTTCCAATGTAGAAAGGGAAATCCTCAGAGGAATATTTGTAACAAGAAGCTATGCAAGCTGCCTTGGAGTCCATGGACAACTAGCTGTCATAAGTAGAAGCAGAATAAGCAATCTCTTAAAAATATTAATACTAAGAAACACGTTAATTAACATTATGAACACTCATGAGACTGAGCCTTTCCCATTGCCTCAGAGCTAGAACTGGCTTGTTATGCAGCAAGAACTGTCGTTTGGATTACAGATGGCAAATAACTGACAGAAGCATGCTTCAGGCATGCTTTTTCATCTTTACCATGCAGTCTTACACTAATTTAACTTAGTGTTTACATTTTCTCTTCACTTTACAATGTGACGTTGTAGATAGCTGCACTGTTCCACACACAGTCTGAACTGTCATATGCCGTATATGAGATTATTCTCTTTTTCTCTTGCAACTAGATGCTCAAAATGTAGCATTCTGAACCTGAACAAAATGAAAAACTTGTGTTTAATATGTCTATAGCAAAAGACATCTCCTGTGGAGATTATTATCTGACATCCTATTTAATATAACAACGGTAGCACTATTGCTCCTGAGGAGATCATTATCCTGTTTTGCTATATTTGAAGGTAGCACCTTATTCAGATCAACACCAACATGTCCCTTCATGATTGTTTTGAACAAATGTTATTATCCAGACAAAGTGATTCTTTTCCACTGTCAAAATGGTAAGCACATTTAAAATAATCATACAGTCAAGTGCCTCTGTCCATGGTAGCATTTTTTAAAAAATGCTTAAAATCAGGAGATGCTGATACAGTAATTTAGAAATCAGAAAATAATTAAAAACAACAAATGAATAAGTATTACATTTCAGAATTATTCAAGACATAAACATAAAACACCACTTATTCTCTTAGGAAGTTAATGGGAGCCCTCCAAAGACTTTGGATAGTCTTAGGCTCGTGTTCCTACCTGTGAACAGGGAAGCAGGACAGATTTCCCTTCAGGCCCAAGAGGGCTGAAATCTTTGGCATGAGTCCAGTGCCTTGTCACTTCCATTCATGGGCAACAAAGTCAATATTTTAAAGGGTAATTTGTTTGTTTAAAAAGAAATAAAGCCCATCATAAACTGTCATGGAACATATAAAAATAGGGAATATTTCTGAACTATAAAAATTGCCTGTTTGGATCATGTTCCTGGTAATCTCTGCTCCTTTTCCCCTCGCAGGAATAAATTTGATCCTGCAACCTTTATTCATATGAAAGTAACATTTGCAAATGTGCACTGAAGTCAAGCTAACCTAGCTCTTATGGGTCAGTCAGACTGTAAGCCCCTTATTCATATTGCAAAACGAATGAACAAGTCTTTCAGATGACAAAAAATGAGCCAGTTTACATAACTGTTCATCAGTGTGAATAATGACAGCAATGAGGCCATAAATTGGAGCAGTGAGGAGACTTGCTAGCATCGGCTAATTTTGTAAGTATTTTCAATTGAAAGTACAGCAAAATAAAAATATTTGGCATCGTGAAAGCTGAACTTGATGTTGCTGAATTATTTTCAGCCAGGGTGAGCAGATGCAATTTGATGCTACTTAGTGTATCGTAAAAAATATTTACTTTCTGTTTTTCCGTCTTTTATTTTGGACATGTACACACCACCAGTCAATCTTTGGCACTTTTATCTGCACAGATGTCCTTTATTCTACCTGTCTCTCTTCATCTGCATTTCCATTGTTCAGAAACAGTGTTATCCCAATGTTTCAAATAATAAAACCATGCAGTCAATTAGAATCACAAACACATACAAAAATTTAGTTTCTGTCTTTGCTTTTTGTGTTATCCAATAGTGGTCTTACCCTACAAATAAACCTGATATTTTGTTTTTAAAACTGTCAGCTAACATCTTTAAACAACATATGGAAATTGTAAGTATTCTGCAAAGACTGCAGGAAAGAGAAAGACAGAGAGAAAGAGAGAAACAGTAAAATTCAATCATCTCCAGTAATTTTTTAACGTAATCAATGGGTTTGCAGATGATTCATTAAAAAAAAAAATGATATGTTTAATCACTAAATGATATCTATTTGTAATGATGAGGTGATTTTATTGTCATCTAAAGGCCAGAGAGATAGCTAAGACACATCAAACATAAGGTGTATAGCTACCAAGTTTCTTCTGACTTTCCTGTGTTTTGGAAATACAAAAGTTTTTTAGAGATAATGAAGCTGTCAGTTGGTGAGAAGACTTACTATTTACCCATTCTTGTGCTACTGAGTAATATTAAAATATTAATGTCTGAAAACACTGGCAGTTGTATGCCATCATAATTTTCATGGGGTTTGGTTCAATTACAATTACTAAACCATTGGGATGCTCAAACTAAGCTTGATGTCTGTGTTTTAAAATCATTTAATGTGTTTTGCGCACCTATATATCAACTGAAAGATTTCAAAGGAGTAACTTTTACTGGTAAATAATAGGCTAAAATGTACAAGAAAAGACCCAAAGCCAAAACCATTGCCAGTGTGATGTTACTACACAGGGCATTTTCTTGGGTATAGCATTTCTCTAGCAAGATCTAATTTTTACAAAGCTCACAGAAATCCAGTTAGCAGAGGCATTTTAATGAAAAATCCATCTTACTGCAAGACTTTTCTAGGAAAAAAATCTCTAACTGTAATCTAAAGTAGGAAATAAGTCACTATATATGCCATCATTTGGTTTCCCTCCTTATGCCTTGCTTTGTTCTTCTTTTCCTATACATCTATACTAGTTCATCTTGTGAACTCTAGTGTCTCAAAGCATTTTTAAACCAGTGAACAAAGGGAATAAATTCAGGAAGAATGAAGGAGGGGAAAAGAAACCTCTGACCTGGTATTACCAAAAAAATAAACAAACAAAAAAAAAGACACTAAGATGAAAACAAAATAGTGCCATGGATTTACATATGGGGTTTTGATGGAAACTAGGGCTGGGTTTTAAATCAAAACTCACCATCTCAAAACCACTTCTTTTCATCCGCCTGCAGGACTTGAGGTAAGTACGTATGCGTTTTCTGGCACGCTCTTGATACTCAGGGAATTGTCGCCTGCATGAGTCAATGATAGCCTGGATCTTTTCTTTGGGCTGCTTAGAGATTGGGACCATTCGGTCCAAGTTTTCATCTACAAACAGCCTGACAAACATCTGTTGGCAAGAGGGAGACAGAGGAGATGGGTTTGGAGGGTGGCTCTCTTCTCTTCCTAGCTTCCTGTCTTTATTACTGATAGGAAGTCATTTTTTCTATCCACTGAAGAGCTTTGTAATGGGAAGCCAGAAATATTAAGCAAACAGTTCTTTAAGGGTTATTTGCGGGGGGGCTGATTAAAAAAAGACAAGAAAAGAATAGTCTATAGGATACAGAACTTGCGAGATAAACCAGAACAGATTGTGAAAATCGGCACTACTTAAGTTTCATTATTAACAATAAGCTGTGATTGCTAATCATTTTATTGAACTGACTCTCACTTTTTCTTTGTTTGAACAATTGCTTGTGTTTTCATGCATAATTACATACATTGGGAAAGCAATAGAGAACAGCTGACCACTGGAATGGTCTTCTGATAAACTAGCTACAGCCCCTTTGCATTCAGTGGGTGAACATGCACATACACACATCCACATCCACGCACACGGGCGCACACGCACACATACAGAACAAAGCTTTTTTTCCCTCACTGGTAAAGATGGCACTCTGCCTTAAAATTCTAAATAAAACATAGTAAATCTGTTGTCTGTTGGCAAGAGTTTAATGTGCACTAAAATAATAATTGAAATAAATCCTGCAAATTAAATTAATGTGCCTTTAATATTTTCAACTTACCCATAAATAACAATGTAAGAGGAATAGTAGAAGTAAACAAGACAACAAGTGCAAAAGGACTTACATTAAAAGCTTTCAGTCGCTCAGCTTCTACCCCATCTGATTCGTTAACCTTCTCAGGATCTTCCTGCTCATCATGGTCATCCTCATCCTCATCTCCTCGATTCAGAGACAGATCTTCAGCACCTCTGCCTACACTCTCATTCTTGCCAGAGTCATAGCTTGAATAGCTATGTGCAGGGGACTGAAAATAGACAAAAAGAATATGTTTGTAAAAATTCACCATGGAAATAAGGTCTACTCATCAAAAATGCTTTATAAACATTTAAAGAATTCCATGATTTCTTTTTATTCTTTGTTCAACATAAAGTGCTCATAATCCTTGTAAGAGCAAACAATTCACAATAATATTCATTTCAGTACTTCAAAAAATGTGACCAGCTGCAAATTCAAATCAATTAACAAATGAATTACCTATGATAATTACAGTTAACATGAGATCTTTGCCATACAGCCTTGTTTAACTACTACATACAGAAATTTCTTACGCAAAGAGGATTTAAGTAGGAAACATTGATATTCATCCAATCAATATGAAATATTATCAAGACCTGCAATAAGCTATTCACAACGTGGAGATGATTATGTTCTAGTTTCACTTGCAAAATCCCAGAATGAATTAGAGACCTGTAGGTTTGTTAACATTTTGAATGCTCTTCTGAGAATCATATAGTAAAACCATTTTCTCTTTGCATATCAGCATTCAGAACTTTCCCCTGAGCAGAAATTCAGCTTGCTGGATAAAACAGATGACCATCTCATTAATATGTATCCACTTGTAGGACCAAAAAGTTTTCAATTACCAAAAGTCAATACTGTGCATTTTTCCTTGCAATATCAAGACTTCAGTTACCTCTTTCCTCTGCATAGACTTCAAACTGCAGACCACAAAAAGACATCAGTAATAAAAAGCTTTCTACAACTTAACACTTTAAGATCAAAGCTTTCCCCCAGTCACAAAAAAGTATCAGAGGATATCTTCACCAGAGGCATCAGGTTCATGTTTAGGTAATTCAGAGCACAATTTTACTTCTATAATATTTTAATCCTGTAATATTTCGATATTTTCCTCTCTTGCTTCGAAGCATACTGTAGCTTATTAACTTCAGAGAGTCCTGATTCAGCTGCTACATGATGAACTTCACATACACGCTTTTTTTAGGTGCCTCCTGCCTAAATGTCACCAAAAGTCAGGAGCGTAATGCTTCAATCAAAAACACATTTCAAATACTTAAAATCACATGCCTTGATCTACATTCTGAGCTTCCTAAAACTATCTTTATTTCAAGGTATTTCACCAATCACAGACTGTAGCTGGGCAGTGAGGTAGGAGGAAAAGGCCAACAAACCCATTAATCTTTAAGATATACTTCTTGCTTTATATTCTTACTCCAACTTCTAAAAAACATCTTACATTGGTCCTCTGTACAGCATCAGTTTTGGAGTCACTCCCACACATTTCCTTGCCTTGCCTTAACAGCACTCATACTCCAAGCCTTCATTTTTTATATATCCTCCCCAGACTGTATTCTCACAGCACAAATCCCATGGAGTTCCACCTTTTAATCCCTAATACTCCTAACATGAGATCTTGCAGCCTCTCTCATCCCCTTCCTTGAGTCTCTTCACACTCTAGACAATTCTCCATTCCGTAGACCCTTATAGCAGACATAGGGAGAATGAGAAAACATCAAAAGAAAACAGAAGGGCCAGTCTCTGGATACAAACACCTTCAACAAGTAGCAAGCTCAGCATCACCTCCTCTCTTCCTACAGCCTATGACTGCACAGTTACAAAGCAAGAAATTAGCCAGGGTTCAGAATGGCAGATGTGAGATGGCATGGGAAAATAAGACTTGTGAGAGCTGCAAAAAAACCTGTTCCTTTTCATGACACACTGATACTTTGTTCTGGGAAGATGATGAATATCTACATTGTTGCCCATTCAGATAACTCTTCCTTGCAGGTGTTGAATCCATTGAATTATCAGGCTGATGGAGATGATAGGAGATGATGGCTATAACTTATCAGAGTGTCTAGCATATATAAGCAATGGTATTTAAGCTGGCCAATGGCTACCAGAAGGCTAACAGCTGCAGCCTGGTAGCCTGTTATGAAGGAGTAAGAAGAGTGATTTTCCTTGATCCTGAAGAGATTCCCAGAAGAAAATTTTTTTAAAAGAAAGTTACAATTAATTAATTGTTACAATTATTGTAATTGTGTCCAAGTGCTGTGCAGTAGAAGATCTGACCTAGACTGCAAGACTTGTTCTTTTGTACTTCTTCATTTCACCTCTTATTACAGCTATACAGCATGCAGAGGGCTTCTAGATAATCAAAAAGACATTTCATGTGCTAGGTGCCATATAAAGCTGTAGGAGCTACTGCCCTGAAGAACCCTGCTGTCTGAAACCCTTGTTCTGCAAACACTTGATTTCGCATGAGTCATTTCATCAGACTAAATCCAATTAGACTACTCATGTGCATAAAGTTAAACAGATGCAAAACTGATTTCAGTATGTACATATGTTTGGGCTGGATGCCAAGATCATAAATTATGCACCAGGATTGAGATTTGCTTTTGTGAAGGAAAGAAATTCAGGCCAAAATGGATTAGCTATGTCTCTCAAAAATGCAATAGTAATTTTTTTTTAAAGAAAGCCTTGCATAGAAAGCCTTGTCCAATGTCTTCTGCAAAACATTTGTTTCAAGAACAACTTTAGCATCTTAAATGAACTGTGGAGAATAACATACTCTGAGAAAGTTGCATGGCAGGAATCCATATTTATTCATTGTGGATTTGAAGATTGTGTACAGTACCACGAAAAAAAGGTGGTTTTTTTCCTAGCTGTTGCATCAGCAAACTGAGGGAAGAGGTTACAAAAGCTCAAGTAAGAATAAAATTTCTACCTTTTTGTATTTCTACACAGATGAATATTGAGTCCGAGAAAGACGGACTGTTTCTCTCACTTGTGTCGACCCTGCAGTTGTGCAAAGGCTGATAAGCATTTTCTTTTAGTACTCTATTAAGCAGCTACAGTGCTAAACAAACATGGCGTCAGACAGCAGAGGACAACTTTTCTTTAGTACACCCAATTGTAGGTCTTGCACTGTCCTTTCAAAAGGCTGCTCCCACCTTTGCCAGACAGGAACCTGCTCATTCAGATTCCCGTACACCTCTCAACACATAGATTTTTATGGTCCTGCAGTGAACTAAACTGGAGAAGTGATCCTAGTTAAACTGTTTTGGGTTTGTGGTTTTTTCTTCCTTTTGCCAGTCTGTTTAATACCAGGATCAGCTCTTGGCTCCAGTTCACCACCTGAAAGCACAAACCTTTGTGCTGACAGGAGAGTGTGAACATGGAAGGGATAGAGGGAGCATACATGTCTCTTGTTGACAGCAATGCAAGATCAAAGCAATCATGGAGTGGAAGCATTAGTAGACACAAGATGTTTCACAGGTGAAACCTTTGTGCTTAACAAACGTGGGTTGGAAAAGAAAGTGACAGCAATATAAAATGAGAAATTATTCAAGGAGGACAAATGAGGCCAAGGCTAAGCCCAAGAACATTGCCTCCCCCAAACATTTAGATGATTATAAAGTTGTCTTAAAAATACTGAGATGTTGATAGATATATTCTGGCCACTTTGTCCTTTCCCTTTTCTGAAGGTTCCGAGTTCATTATTTTAATCTCTTCCTTGCCATAATAAGTATTAGACACTTCTGCTTTATGAAAATGAAAGTAAAGGTCCTTGCCTAACGACCTGCTTTCAGGAGCTTGTGACATGAAATATCAACATCTTTCCAATACATTACAAGTCAGCATCAAACGTCACCTGCAGTAAGGTAAGCGTCAAATCATACAATAAAAGACCTGGGAGGACATCACAGTGTCATCTAGTTCATCTTACTGCCACAGAACAAGGTCAGAAGGTCGTTCCTGACCCATGTTTGTCTGGTTGTTATCTTAGGACTTCCAGTGACAGAAACACCATGCACCCCCCAGACAATCTGCATCAGTGTTTCACTGTCTTCAGAATTATTAAAATATTATTAACACCCACCTCTGACTTTCAGAATCAGTACTAAGCCTATTTCTTTTCTACCTATCTACTACATATCGCAACGGAGAACAGGCGTACCTGGAGAATAGAGCATTCTCTTCCCTCTTTACAAGAATCTTTCAGACATTTGAAGACTATTATCATGTCCCCTCCCCTCAATCTTCTCTTCCCAATAAATTCATTCATGCTATGAAACTCATGTTTTCCAGATTCATAATCATTCTTACTGGTCTGCTCTGGATGTTTTTTATTTGGTCTGAAACTTTCTGTAAAAGCAACTCCCAAAACTCCAAAATGTATTCCATTTGAGGCCTTTTTATGGAAAATATATTCATTTATTGCTTGACTGATTTCTAATATGCTTACAGCAGAAAAAGCTTATCACCTTATTTGCAAGATAAAAGAACACCCCATACATGCAAAAGACAGTAATGCAGAAACCCCACAGTTGCCAACAAAAGTCATGCTGTTATTTTGTGAGAAATAAAGCAGAAGTAATCCAGAACATTAATAAATATAAAGTCTACCATAGTGTCCTAATGCCTGGTAGGCTCAGACCGTGGTGTATGGCCATCAGACGTGGTCTGGAGGATGATGCCACATGAACTCATTGCAGGAGGCTTCTCCCCAGCAACTGACAGGAAGAGACTCTTGGCTATCTCGGTGAGTGTACAAAGAAGGCTGTTGGTTACTGGACCAAAAGTTATTCAGTGCCCAAAAGTTAATTACTGAGGCTGGTTATTTGTAATGACCAAAAACTGGAAAAATCATGGCTTTGTGATTTTTTAAAAATGCCAAAAGGGAACAAAAGACTCCATCTTTTCAGGGAAAAAAGCCTCTGAAGGAAGCCTAATTTTTTTTTTTTTTTAAACGAAGCTTCATCTTTCACATTTACATTACATTTTACATCTACATTTAGTTGGATAGTTTTACATTTATTTGGATAGTGTATAATTCTTTCAGTTGTTATATTAGACACTCATAAACCACAGCACTCCTGTGAGCTGAAGAGATTTGGAGATTTGAAGAGCTGGCAAGACAGTAGCACAGGTTTCCATACTGCATGGAAAGGAAAGGAGTTGTGAAACAATATTTACTGGTAGGCAGAGATGAAGACATTCTACTGGCTATTCATGATTCTCTTCTAGAAATCTGCCTCCATATCTATAACAGTTACTAAATAAAATTTTTTAATGAGTAAATAAAACTATAATCTAAAGCTGATAGAGTTCTGCTTGTCCCTTCAGTTGTACCTCCAACCCTTTCTTCCTTCTCTTTCTACATCTTAGTCTTTCCCCATGTACCACTAAATACACAAAAGTCTACAATTTCAGCAATTACTCTTGCAAATTAGGTGTGGTTTTCCGCGTATTTTCCCATGTGCTATTGTGTATACATTTTTTTATAGAAACCATTCCTATGACACAGAAAGGGATTAGAATATTCTGATGACATCAGGTTTGATTGCTTTGAAGACTTTTTTTTCCAGAATTGTCAATTAAATTAGAACTTGATTTTAATTTTTTATTTCACATTTACATTTCTAACTGATTCTACATGCGACAAGGTTTTTGCAAAAGGTGTAACACACTGGTTTTTGGTGAACTGACTGTAAGAAGCATGCATTTTATTTGACATATAAACAAAAGTTAAACGTTAAGCCTGTAAGGTTAAGGAAAATTTATGTCTTATATCTTCCCCTTAAAACTATATTTGAAATGAATATTAGATTCTTAGAGTTCCACTTTCTTTCCTGCGCAAACTGTGAATTTTCTATATTGCACGGAACTTGCCTACAGGAGGTAGTGTTTTTTTTTTTTTACATTAAATCGGTAACATATGCAATATAAATAACACAATAGAAAACGTAAAATACATTTGGCACATACATGCCCTTTTGGTATTAGAAGAGATTAAACCACGAATTCAAACATTCCTATCTTTTTCTCCTCAATTCAAACAGTAAAGCAGGAGGCATAACTGCAAAACTAAGGTTCAGCTATTATCCTAAGCAGTCTTCTTTCAGTTTTTATAGGTGGACATCCAGCCCTCTATTATTTTTCATTAATAAGCCATTTTTTCCATAATCCCTCTTAAATCCTATGCCCTTCTCGCTTCCAGACTTTACTGTTATTATCCTTTTTACACGGCCCCTTTAAACCTTCATACTGTCATGTGTGTGGAACTTTACTGCCCGTCATTTTTTTCTCATTACAGAAAAGACTGTGAAGTCTCAAATACAATTCCAGCATCTCACCATTTATTTCAAGATCCATTTAACCTCATTTTTATAAACTTGTCACACATTTGCTCCTATTACCCATATCTTTGCATCTGACTATGACCAGTTTGCTCCCCTAGTTACAGCACAGTTGGCCCTTCCAGATCCTTCATAAAATTTCACCCTTGGTAATGGGAAGGCATCATTGTGTATAATTCTGCTATTTGGAGCGTGAGGATAACAGCATTCTTAGTGGAAGAATGGAGAGCTGAAATCTAGGGTTTCATAGGTGTGACTCTATAAAAGTGTTATCTAACATGTAAAGTGTTGTGGAGTAGATTGTATAAGACATTTTTACACAAAACTTGTATTACACTGAAATATTAAAAGATCTTTTCTGTTTGCTGTGTTAACCATGTGAGCTCCAGGAAGACAACTGTTCAGTTATTTACAATAGGAACTAAGAAATAAAAAGATTTTTCTACTGAAATATCTTTGACACGGTCTTTTCTCCAGAGTAACTGTTTTTACAGTAGTCACTGAGAGAATAGTGACTGTTCCTAAGACTGCCTACTTGTTCTTTCTCAGTAATTAGCCAGTCTGTGTCATATTATCTGTTTGCTTATAACACTCTTTTCACCAGAAGCACATTTATTAGCAATAAGTAAACTGTAAATTATCCAGACACTTCCATTCCAGCAGCATTTATCTGGATAGATAGAAGTTTGGATAATTGAAAGATAAGAAATAATTGAAAACCCCCCTGAAACACAGATCTTCCTGTGATGTATTTTCTCCTTTTAGCTAAAATGTAGTCTACCCTAGGTCTATCCCCACTGGTATTGACTAACATTATTGAAATACATCACTTTGCCCTAATAGAAATAACCTCAGAAATTAAGTAGAGAGTAAAAACAGAGAGGCAACTGAGAATTCTCAGTCAAGTAGAAGAATGAAGTATATTTAGAGGCGATAGTTTAAGGAGCTTCTTTCTAATTCGTCCACAACCGGTCTCTTCTTACCTGATTCAGCACCTTCAGGAAGGCTCCTGCTCCTTCCTCAGCCATTCTGGAGGGGGAGAATTCTTGGAGGATCAGAATAAGCGTGTCCAAACCTCCCTAGCCCACCAGTGTTGAGAGTACCAGGGCAGAGCCGATTTAACAGAGCAGGAGACTTGCTTACTTCTCACAGCTTTTACTTTACAAAGTTGTTTTATTAATGACTCCTAGAACTCCTGTCACTGATGTAGGAAGACAGGTATTTTCAACCAAATACTAAAAAACCCTAGTTATATAACCCCAAATAACTGGTCATATTGCAAAATGTGGCTGCTGTGTTTTTGGCAAGAATACAATGTCCTTTGTGGGAGCTGAAAAGTCAAAGCTAAGCAGTGACAGACTCAAATAAAAGCCTAAATTATTTTTGGCATCGTACACCGCTATTTTGAAGCTTTAAAAGGATCTGACAGAGTTTCTGTGAATTTGAGAAACAGAGGCTGCCACATAGGAAAGCGCCATCACAAACTTCTGGATTTCTGCAAACCGTGAGCCAATAGAGGATTTAAACATTTCCTATAGGACACCCAAAATCAAACCAGAAGATCTGAATGAAGACGTTATACTCTTGTAAGAGCCTACATTACTAAAAAAAAAAAACTACCTTATTATCAAAGGTAAGGAAACTTCATGAGTGGTCTCCTAAGGACAGCATTAGCATACTTTGCAGGTACTACCATAGCTCTGTGAAGCCAAGAGCCTGGGAGTGCCCCGTGTAGTTCTTGTGCTTTTGTCAAAATGCATCAATCAAAAACTTCTATTGGAAAACTACCATTTATAATTTTTGGTGAAATTTTGACATTTTGCCAAGAACCTTTACAGTTTCCACCCAGATTCCACAGCCTTCCATTTGTAAGGGTTTTTTCTTTTTTGTTTTCTTTTTTAAATGAAATAGTGACAGGTTATATGGGGGTTAGGGAACATTTTTCTCATGAAATATACTTCAGTGACTACTGAGGTTCACATTATAGGCAGGTAGTGAGCATTTTTGACCACCAATTCTTTGGTCAATTGTTAGAGAACTGGCTGGTAAGAGCCACAAACTACTTTGCAAAAACATTGGGCTATTAATTTCTTCTCGTTCTATTTAAATTGAGAATGAAACCTCTAATGTAGGCAACACATTTAGGAAGTAACTAAGATGGAGAAGACCATCTTAGTTATATGTGATATAAACCTGAATATCACAATGACAATCACAATCTAAGCCTCAAGACTCTCACCCCTCTTTTTGCAGTCTGTCCTCTTCTAAGTGACAGAAGAGTAAGACATAACCGAGCCTGTCAGCAGGGGTACAACAGTCAAGTTTCGTAGGAACTCTCCTGCAAAGAAACAGCAGAACCCCTGAAAAAACTCAGTCTATCCTTCAAAGAGCCCACTTACTGGCCAGCAGTGCTAACCACTGTTAGAAAATATCCCAAACTGCTACTAGCTTTCAAAACAAAAGTAGTTGCTGAATACTACAACTGCCGTCATGGCCTCTGAAGTCTGACTTAGGTATGAAGTTATTGTCAGCAGGAACTACAGGAGTGAAATAATTTCTTGAGTCGTATTTTAAGTGTCCTAAGCTTACTGTTTCATTTCTTAGGGGTATCTTTATGTGGGGAAATAATGTTATTGCAAATACAGAAGAGCAGGGTTACTTGTCAACATGGCATCATCACATGCTCTATTTTAATCTTAAGCACATTACTGCTGGAAAACCTAAGTAGAAGAATCCCCTTCCTCACTTTACCAGTGAGGAATACAAACCAGGGAATACGAAACACGTGCAATTCACTGATTTAGTCATGGGCCCCTTGTCAAACATCTACAATGAACTAGACAATTGCCACAATCTTTGTTCTTTTTTCTTTCCTCCTTTGCTATTCCTTCTGTTAATGCTCCTTGATTCAGTTTAAACCATTTTTTTCCAAGCTGCTTTCTCCTAAAATCTTTCATTCTTTTCTTTCCCTTTGAACTCATTATGCCTTAGTTCTTATTGCTTCATTCTCTTCTTGCATTGTTCTCTTGACTCTCATACTATTTCCTTCACATCTTCCTCAGTAAATTTCTCTCTGCTCCCTCTTGCTATAAATTCAAGCTGTGATACCAAAAGGGTTCAATAACCTGTTTTCTTCTTCAATTGCAAACATGAAACATAAGGCTATTTTCTCGAATCCCAAAGCATGAATCTACACTGGGAAATTATGTGCTTATTTGTGAACAACATCCCTTGAGTCTACAACTGTCAGCTACAGGTGAAGCCCTTGCTAAGAGAACTACAACCACAGAGAACCTAAAGACTTTGTACCTGCCCCTTTACCCCACCACCTTTTTCTTCCTCTCACTCTTTACTATGACAGTTTTCTACTCCTCCATAGCATCTCAGGTATATGCAAGCTTTTTCTATCTGCAGAGCAATGTTCCCAAGGAGCAAACACGTTTGCAGAGTTCAAGTTATATCAGGAAGTCAGGAGATAAGAATTTTTTTTTTGACACTTACTTTCACGCTGCTCCCCTGTCTCTGTGTATCCCAGGAAAGCTGGAGATGGAAGCTATGCAAGAGGCTTCCAGGTTGTACAAAGTCTCAAAAGAAACTTCCAGAGAGTAACAGCAGAGACAGAGGTAAGGATAATAATACGTCAGCGCTGCAGGGTTTGTGTGTCACAAGAGCAGCAGCAGCAAAGGAGAAGAGCACTTGTTTTCACTAGGTAAAGAGAAAGAAAGCAACAAAGACGAAGGATGCCTCTGTCCTGTTCTTGCCAGGACTTTGGCAAAAGAGTGCTATTTGAGGTCCAGCAACTCAGCAACTCCCTGTAAAGTCTGCCTAAGGCTACGCAGCAGCTGGACTTATTAAACACATAGTTACGTGCTGAGCTGTGGACCTCTATTTTCTAATAAGGAAGGAGGAGCAGCATTTTTTATCCTAACTCATATGAGTAAGAAGAACACAGTGCACAGAACAAAAGTGGGAAATAATGAGGAACTAAAAATGATGATCGGGACAAGAGAGGAAAATGGTTTAACAATGGACCCTTCTTGGTGCGCTCTTTCTGAATTTATCGTAAGCTTTTCCTTGCACTGATTTCCTCTTCCTACTTCATTTCTACACAATGACATTTCAGAGGTTCTCCCACCTTTCTCCTTTCCAGTCTGAGCATAGCAGAAGCGCAAATGTTTGGGAAGGAGATTAAAAAACAATTAGTGGAGACAGTGGAGGAGGGAACTCCAACCCACCTGTCTCCATCATTTGAGACAAATTTAGGCTCTCCCTCCTTCAATTTGTGTTGCTCAGTCACTACAGTCATATGCCAGAATAAGTGAGAGGAGACAGTCCTGTCACTCTTTGTCTTCTGATCATAAGAGTCTGACCGATCATTTACATCTTCAGAAGTACAGATTAGAGGAAAAAAGACAGTAATGGTAACATATTGAGAGACAGACTCATGCAAAAAACCAAAACCAATTGATTAATGACATGCATGCAACCCAAAATAATCTGTTCAGTACTGAACAGCCATTTATAACTGATCCTGATAATAAGATGACATGTTAAAGATTGATTTCTTTGGGGAAAGCTAGGAATGCAAGAGAGGCATCACACAAATTTGTTGCATATGCAAGAGAGGAGCATATTGCTTACAGAGAAGTATAGGGCACAACTAGAGAATGAAGGACTAGCTTGTTCTTGCTTTTCCTTTCTGCCTTTTGCCTCTATCTGCTTGTAGCAGCAACCTTTTTTTTCTTTGCTGAGCTTTATAAAATGTCTCTGGAGGTAAATCAGCTGGATTGTTAGCAACTAGCCCTGGGAGGCAGAGGCTAATTGCCTTAATTATTGCTTAAGGGCCAGGTGGGGAGATTTAGAACTTGAAACCAATCAAGAGGGGACAGATGAAGATGGGGCTCCTGAACTGGGGGGGGCCTGTTCTGGTTTGCAATAGTCTGAGTGACAGGGGAGCAGCTGAGATGTCTGTAGATGAAGCTGAGGGAATAGATTACTGATTAGTTCCCCACTTATCTACCACAAATAAATCTTTAGACTGATTTCCAATAAATGCCTGTAGTTTTACCCTCCTTGTTTAGGGAAGGAGAAATAAAGCATTTATCATACGAGTAAGCCAGATGTATTGCTTGAGGTTAGCACATGACAGCAACTGTAAGAATATTGCAGGAGAATTCCTCATAAAGGCAATCTCTACCCATTAGTCCTCCATACCAATGCATCCTTAGGATTGATACAAAAAGAGCACCAAGAAACAGAAACAACAAAATAAACTTTCAGTCCTAAAGCCACGCTGGCTCTGCTCCTGCTAAAGACACATTCTGACATTTTGGGAGTGGGGGATGGAGGACAATATTATAAAAAGCATTTAAGATGACTCCCAAAAGAAAAGGCAATTCCTGATCAAACTATTCAGGGAACCAATTCTAGCAAACAACACAGTTGTGTTGAAGAGCAAATGCTCCTCCCGAGAAGAATCAGAGAGATCACAGTAGCTTCCTAAATCCCTACCAATATCATTAAGTATCTCTATTGGATCACAGCTTTCATGGTACCATCCTGAAGAAACCAGAAACGCTCACTGTAATCCATAAGTTTGCCTGCTCAAGATGGTACAGCACTTTCTATCTTGTACAAACACTAGTATATATTTGATACAAAAATTACCTAGAACTTTTGGGTGGCCTGGTTATAAATGAGCCGTGGGATTTTATACGCAGCCTGTTAAACTCCCAGACTTGTGAGAAGAGAATCATCCTCCTTCTTCTGGGATAGCGTGGCATAGTGTAAGCTCCCAGAACAGCTGCTGTTTGGAAAGGAAACGGCACTTCCGAACTTGACTCCGCGCTCCAGTAGTCTCTGTGATTTCTTGTAGTTGCATAATCTTTGTTTACTGCAAAATGTTTCTGTCGTATTGGTACTTAGAGCTCAGTTAGAGGGAACCATGCAGCCATCAAGCAGCACGGAAGTTTCCAAGATGATCTAATAGACCTGGTCTGTAAAAGCTCAAACTCATTTACAACAAACAATATTTTTAGCTTCTATTAGGACAGATAATTTCAGTTGTAAATGCTAGAGACCACTTTGTTACATGCGTTCACTTCAGCTTACTAAATCAGTGCACAAGGCTCAACTCTTATCACCATCCAGCAATGGAGAATTTCCCTAGCAGACTAGAAAATCCTATCTGGCAATATGCCACTTCCTCCAAAAAACACATTCAATCCACATTGTTGTAGAGAAAGAGTTCTGGGAGGAAAACCAGCTAGAAGTATACCAGAAAAATGGAATAAATCAGAGCAGACAGTGCATTTTCTCATATTGATACCACAACTCAACGCCTGACTATGGAGCAGTGACCAGCTGTAAAAACTGCTTTGTATCTTGCTCCAACCCAAATGATTTAATCTTCCCCCCCCACCCCCCCAAATTCAGGGAAAAGGGATTTGATCCTATATTAAGTCAGCTTATCGCGTGAAGAGAACTAGCTGAAAAGTTCAGATCCAGATCTGAACTGGCCTAAAGCTTTAAAAGTTTGTGTCCGTTTCTATTTGCTTTCTTATGTTATATGATTACTACTTTATCCTTAGCTTCCACAGATGAAATTGAAAGAACAAAGGGGAAAACAAAATAGAATATATTTTTAAAAATCAACATAAGTCATCCATATGTCTAGTTTAAGAAAGTGGCCCCCCTCTCATTGTGCAACTGCCTACACTGTGTGCTCACCCATTCTCCCCTTCCAGAGAGTTCTACCTGAGTTCAAGACATGCAGTGCTGTGATCTACAGGCTAGGAGATCCTTTTGGAGTATGAATGGGGAACATAACCCTCATCTGTTGCATTTTACTAAACCCAAATACAAGATGCACCGAATGCGAGGGACAGGAGAGTTTTCTGTGAACAGCCCCCGTCATTGTCACTGGAAGTAGCATTGACTCTGCTCTCTTGTGCGGCCAGGCCACAGACCAGGAAACCAGTGAGCAGGAATTAATTTTAAAAACTGAAAGGAAAAGATAACTTTAGTAAAGTTCCCCTTCCCTAGCGAGTAACCAGATTTAATGAACCTAAGTAGAATGATCTCTTTTGCACATACACTATCTGTGCAGTCTTTCCCTTCGTGTGCCAGACCTGCTGCATGCATCCAGCATCATCAGCTGGCGCTGGCATCCCTGCAGCTCTCTGAATTTTCCTGCATGAAACTTGCTTTCTGCCCAGTGAGCTGCCTCAGGGACAACTCAGAGCTGATTACATAGAGCAGAAGGTCATGTGGGGTCAAAAAAGCACCCATATACCTGACGCTGGTTTAGCTGCCAGGATTTGCACTGTGATCTATGTACCAAGAAAACATCAAGGGTTTTCATCCCAGGATCTTCACAGGTTTCTTATGATTGATTAAGTCAACAGTGTGTGTGCGAAGTATTAGGGTACAGTCTACATTCTGTGGATTTAAAGATAGCTGCACAAAACAGAAAACAACCTCATCTGCTCTTCTTGTCTTACTGATTTTTGCATGCAAGAGTTTTTGAGATTCCCTGGTGTGCATCTAGAAAGCATCTCAGTTGGTTATCTAGATAGGCACTGGACATTAGGAGCCATGAGTCTCTAAATGTAAGATTTCTCAATGCAACTGTGATTCAGCTCACCAGAATGAATTTGCAGGGGGTTTGAAAAGGCCACAGTATACTTATTTTGTAGCTAAAGGATTATAGGCAGATTTTCTAAAATCCAGACAAAAACTTTATGACTCAGAAAATGGTCCCCAGATAGAAGGCTTCCTGAAACACATATGTACCAGTGCAATTTTTAAAGGTATATACACCACCAAGATGTGCAATGCCAGAATTTATAAACCAGCAATGTTTACTTGTCTGTAAGGCAACATCTGTAATATTACTTTGTATATTTTGCTTTCCATTCCAACTTGCTAAACTACCTGTCAATCTTCTAGTCAACAAACAGGATTTCCTTTTGTACACACTGGGCCTACAACCCCTACAGTAGGGCTCTATTTGAACACAAGGATCTGTTCACGTGTGGCATAGGACACTAATAGCTTTGTTTTCCATTATTAAAAAGTAACACCACACAGGCAATGAAAGTATATAGAAACTGGTTTTCTCTGGTAAATATGACCTCTTCAGTCTTGTCAAGAAATTTTGCAACTCCAGTACTACTATTTTAAATTAATGCGATTGTCTGGGTTCAAGCTGTTGAATTTTTCTATGCCGTAAGTGCTTTCAACAGTGCCATAAGCAACAAACAAAATACAGGGATGTGACTCATTCTGGCAGCCATAGCTTATCTCTACGAGTCCTGTAAAGGAGTAGCTTTAATATCTGCTCAGTGAGTCCTATACAGAAATATCCAGTATATTATACTTAAACAGGTTTATCTTCAAAAAGTAGAAGGGAAGAAACCTGACATCCTATTGACTTATGTCCTAGATCCCCAGGTCCTCACTGGCA
This sequence comes from Fulmarus glacialis, assembly GCF_000690835.1. Lineage (NCBI taxonomy): Eukaryota > Metazoa > Chordata > Aves > Procellariiformes > Procellariidae > Fulmarus > Fulmarus glacialis. The sequence continues at coordinate 105,556 of NW_009220018.1, forward strand.
TGCCTTCTCCACTTCACATCTCTCCCAGTTCTTATAGGGCAAGAGTTCTGCCTCTCAAAATGAAAGGCCCTTATGAAAGCAGTAATCTGGGTCTTTCTACTTGAGTCAAATGCAGATTTTCACAGAACTTGTAGCAAGTCAACATTGTCAAGATTCCTACCTTATCAAATTAGATTGAAACTTGTCAATAGTTTCAAAGGTTAGGCAGGGACAGACAAACTGATAGAGCATAAAACACTTCCTTAGGAAACAAAATCAAGGCAATGATCAGCACCACAACAAACATCTTTTCACATTGATAGAATAAACTGCACCATATGGATAGCAAACTGGTATTTTTTCTGGATAAAACTTTTCTTGTAACCAAGATTTTAAAAAAACATTTCTTACCTGGGACATGAGTAAAACAGGAAGAGTCTGGCATAAAATCTCTAAACAACACTGCATCTAAACATATTTTTATGGAAAGTCATACTTTGAAAAGATCTAACAAGTATCTTGCAAATTCTTGCTCTAGGTAGAATGAATTTCAAAATGGTATGTGGGAAGTCTCCATACAGAGAAGAATCCCATATTTATTAGCCACTTCCATAGCACTTTGAGCATGTACTATTAATTTTCTGGATATACGTACAAGTATGAATATGTTCTGTGGCATTATTATGTAGTTCATAATACTGAATAAGGCTGGGAGATAATCTTTTTTTTATTTATTTAATATAATTTAATGTCACAGCTTGACTGAAGGCAAGAAATATAAAGTGATTGTTATACAAAATCTGTTGAAGGCATGAAATAACTTTCATGAAAATGATTTAATAAGGTGATGTTCTTAAAAAGATTCAACTTTCCAAGTAGCTACTTTCATTTAACAAGCCTACGAGAGGTTAACTAATGTATGAAGTCATATGTCTGCGCACAGCCACATTCCTTATAACGCACTGCCTTCCAAGGCCCTGCCTGCTCTTAAGACATTATGTGTGACAAATGGACCATCCAGTAGTTTTTAATTGTTAATAAATTCTGCATTATATGCTTAATCAAAGTTCTGCAAGTTTTAAGACAACCCTAGCTTTCTTTAAAACCACAAAAACCCAAGTTTATAAGCTGAAAGCAAAAATTTCTACCATTTACCATTCAGCCTTCCACAAGTCAGGGAAAAAGATACACAAACTACTCTCCTTAATAGCGTTATCAGTGTAAGAAAACTACAGAAGAGCTTACAACCTTTTTTGCCAGACCACTCCCTTTTTACTACCTCAGACTTCTCGATTTGCAAAAGAATTCCCTGCAAGCCATTCCTCAGACAAACTCCAGAGGGAGGATGAAGGAAGCTATTTTTTCTTCAACCTTCCGCTTCAGGATGCTTTGCCAAAAGTGGCATTACAAAAAAATATCACTGGAGTCTGGCAGGTCTGCTCTCACCTTGCAAAGAAGGTGGAGCAAAATCATCCTGTTGCAAGACTTCAAAGTCCCAGGGAAGCTTCTGTTTTGATCCCTCACTACTCCTCACCAAAGGCTCCTCATTGAAAACTAACCACAAGAAATTATTTCCCCTACTACCACTCCCAAAATATTTTTTAATATGTTCATGTTAATATGTTAAATAAGCAAATAATCCTTATTTATCATCTCGTTAAAATTAAGAAGCAAGTATAGTGTAATTGCACACACACCACAAAAGGTGTTGAAGTGTTGGAAAACTCTCTTCTCAAGAGGAAACTACACTCACTATTTCCAAGGTCAATATTTCAGTAGCTGTTTTATAAAAAGCCTTGAAATAAACCTGAAGCCTATTTATCTTCTCTTTTTTTCTATTCTTTGTGTGCAGATAAATCAGCCTCCAACCCGACACTTCTTGAGTAATGTTTCTACGATGTATTTTTGTATTTTTTAATGATTTTTTGATCCTAAAAAAAAAGCAGCACTGGTCAGTCCTAATGACCACAGGCAAATCCATGGTTTGGCACATCTCTGAAGATCTACAGCTGACAGGAGGATCATGGGACCAAACTTAAGGCTTTACTGCCTTATGTTTTGCAGAGCTCATGTTTCACAGGCTTTAAATAACTGCAGCTATGGAAACGCTCTTTATCCTTAACTTTGCGCACCAAAAATGGTTTATCTTGGTTAGTGCTTCACTTGATCTGATCACTTAAAACTGCACTGCCCTCAATTAACTAATTCAAGGTAAGAACATGTTTTTTTCTGAAGGATGAAAGGCTTTAGGTAGGATTAGTGAGGCCCATTAATTTTTGAAATTAAATGCCATCCTTTTGCTTTCCCGTATCTTGGATTCTGCATTTCCACCAAAGACAGAAGTAAACATCTCTATTGTGTAAGATAGCTGGGTGTAACCTGAGCACAGCCTATGGAAATTTGCCCTTGCAGAGTTAATACAAGTCCTCCCATGTGAGATAGGAATGGACTCTGAAGCTAACATGTCATTTTTTACCACTGCCACTTAAAACCCTCTTACATTTTCTGTCATTAATCCATACCCTTGTCAGGACCTTGAGTGCACTATCGGGCCTTATTTTTTCTGGCCACCTCCCCTGGGACCTCCACCTCTGTGCCCCTTCCCAGGAGACCCACTGAAGCTGAGTTATGCCGAGGGCAGGTGGGGGCCAGTGGTGTCCCAGGCTGCTCCTGGCTGCCTGCCTGCCCTTCCTGCCCTGAGCTGGGACCTGCCCAGCCCCTCTTGCTTGCCTGCTGGTCACTGGACTGCCAGCAGCCCTACCCTGCAGGCTGTGGGGTGCTGCGGGGCTACGTCTGCATCAGAGAGGGCACTACCCTTGGGTCATGGCCACCCTCAGCTCCCTGACTGCCTTCCCTTTTGGAGGAGCCTCACTCTTGCTGCTCTCCCACAATGCTGGTGATCAAATCTGCTCTAAGTACTGACATGCCATTTGCAGAAATAGTTCCCTTCAGTGCTCTGCTGCCAGTCTTGCTTTTGAACGGCTACACACAGGATCATTTCCTTCCTTGTTCTCTTCTTAGAAAAGCTTTTGGAATAGCTTCTTCAAAAGTACAATATAAAAGTACTATTGCATCCAATCTAGTCCCATTTTCAACAAAATCTACAGCAAATCTGCTCTGTGAAAACACTACTAATGTCATTTTGCATGCTCTTTGCTAAATTAAAGTCTCCATAACATTACACTGGTTTCTCCACAGTTTCAGAATTTTTCCCCCTTTTGATACTTTCTCAAAGGTAAAGCAATGACCTGAAATGTGTGCTCTCAAGATCAGATAGGGAATGTCTTCTATTCTTGCCAATCTCATCACTCGTTCTAGTCAATAAATTGTCTTTCTAAGCCTTTTTTGCCAAAATGAATGACAACAAGAAAAGGTCACTGAACTGGGGCAGTGGTAACATAAAACTGACTCTGAACTGAGTTTTGAATGGGCAGCTTTTTGACTCCTCTGTTGGCTTTTGCCTTCATATATTGTACCAGAGGCAACAAGGGAAACTTCTGCTGTGACACAAGTGTAAAAAGAGATACTGAAATTCATGAGATCATCTGTTGGGATAATCCTGTATGAAGAGAAGATCACCATACAGAGTGGATCCACTTTTCAACCTGAATTGTCTCAATAAGCAATTATGTAGCAGATCACAACACAGTTGAGCCGGCAGTGTGCCCAGGTGGCCAGAAGGCCAACGGCATCCTGGCCTGGATCAGAAATAGTGTGGCCAGCAGGAGTAGGGGAGTGATTGTCCCCCTCTACTCGGCACTGGTGAGGCTGCACCTCGAATCCTGTGTTCAGTTTTGGGCCCCTCACTACAAGAAGGACATTGAGGTGCTGGAGCTCGTCCAGAGGAGGGCAACGAAGCTGGTGAAGGGTCTAGAGAACGAGTCTTATGAGGAGTGGCTGAGGGAACTGGGGCTGTTTAGCCTGGAGAAGAGGAGGCTGAGGGGAGACCTTATCGTGCTCTACAACTACCTGGAAGAAGGTTGTAGCAAGGTAGGTGTCCGTCTCTTCTCCCAAACAACAAGCGATAGGACAAGACGGAATGGCCTCAAGTTGGGCCAGGGGAGGTTTAGATTGGACATTAGGAAAAATTTCTTCACTGAAAGGGTTGTCAAGCATTGGAACAGGCTGCCCAGGGAAGTGGTAGAGTCACCATCCCTGGAGGTATTTAAAAGACATGTAGATGTGATACTTAAGGACATGGCTTAGTGGTGGACTTGGCAGTGTAGATTAATGACTGGACTTGATGATCTTAAAGGTCTTTTTCCAACCTAAACAATTCTATGGTTCTATGATTCTATGACTTGGATTAATTTGTAAGGCTGATTGAAGAAGAGTTCCCAACAACAAAGGAAACAGGAGGTAATACTATAAAAAGTAATTTATGCCAATTAGGATGAAAGGGCAGATGAAGTGAGGGCCTAAAATGGCTGCATGGCACTGGAAATTTCCTGCCCAGGTGACAAAGCCATTTCAAAAAAGAAGGAAGGAAGAGGGAGGCTCTTGCACACCCAGCCTCTGACCTGCAGCAGAAGGACTTTGCAGAGCACTGCAAGAGATGGAGCACCAGCAGATGTTCATTTTTGCCCTCAGCTCTGTATATTGCTATTTAAAGTAAAAAAGTTTTTAATTTTAAATTTTTTTTATGTTTCCTATGTTACACGTTTCAGTTAACACTTGCCCAAAAAACAGTGAATTGTAAACCTAGTGCCCAGCTGCTGTAACACCAGTAAGTGGTATGTGTAAGCTACTGCGGGATCTGCTGGTGTCAACATTAGTTATATGGCTTTGGTGGCTGAAGCATATAAGTTTTAGAAAACGAGCTGCTGGAAAAAGAACCTGTAATTTAAAGGTGTGTATAGAGGCATACTGTCAAAAGCACTTGCAGAAACACATGGAAAGTACATAGGCCTATTAAGCAGGACATAAATTTAGCAATCGGGAGAGCACTCAGCCAAGCAAGCTATATATACCAGCACTGTGAAACAAGGATTGTATGGTAAGAAATAATGTATAAGGAGGAAGTCAAACAACTTGCTTGATACAGGTACACAGATGCACACGCGCACTCATATTTTGTACATAAATTGAAAACCTAGATCTAAAGTCCAATGCTTCAGTGATTTGAATGATTAATTTTGACTTTTTTTCATAATTAAGCAGAAGAAATCACACTGCTATATAGCTTCCGACAATTATTCTGAGACTTCTACAGTCTCGTCATCCTGAACTTCTCTCAGTTTTAGTTACATACTCATTACTTAGTTCAATCAATGAACGAATCAGCAAATTAATGGCTGTATCCATTCCAAGTCCGCAAGGTCAGGGCCATGTTCTGAGACACGTTTAAAGAAGTTCAGAGGCCAAACGTTGGTCTGTTATCCTCAGGAACATAAAAAAGACTACAGCATCAATGTAAGTGGAATTAACTGCAGTTTGTACCAAAGTACTCTGAACTTACTGGACTGTCAAGAGAGGATGGAACAGGAGCACTGTACAGTGCTGGCAAATATGACACAAGGCCGTGTGAGAGACACATCCTTCCAGAGAGGTGTATGCTGGGCACAGATTACCCTACGGTCCCTGCAAGGGTACCAAATGCCCATCTCTATGCTACTGAATCCCATTCTGCTATGTAAAACCAGGATGAACTGTCACAGCTGCTAACTTCTGTAGTATGTAAATACACTATACAGGGAAGCTATATGACTAAATTTAAGGAAAGCATCTAACTTTAAGGCAACTAGGGTTTATTCACATAAGTGTTAACAATGTAGTCCATAGGATCTCTTGTGTATACATATATATGTTTTCATGCTGAGGGCTGGATAGATTTATCAAGAGAATCAGTGAAATTGTCATCCTCATGGTTCCAGCAAATCAAAAAAATATTTTTTAAAACTGCTCTGAATTTTAGCTATGCTAATAAAACCAGAGGAAACTTTCAAACAGCTATTCAACTGAAGTTGACTCTGCCTCTTTACGCTAACTGAACAGTAATGTCTGGACATAAGGATTAGTACTGTGATTAATGTTCAGGTATAGCACACAGGAAACAAATGACTTCTCCAGCTTTCCCACAGATTGTTTGGATTTGGGAAAGTCAATGAATTATGTCATGCCTGTATTTACTAATCAATAGACAGTGATGGAATATGCTTGCCTCACGGGAGCGATCCAATGTTAAGCTGATTTATATTTATTGATGTTTTCAGAATCCCAAACATGCTATGTAAATCCAAAGAATTAAGATATAGGAACCTCTGGCAATTAACATATTGGTGAAGGTATAAATATCTCATTCGTGTTGTATAAAGTTATTATGCACAGAATTATCTTATTAGAAACAGTATATCCTAAAAATTAAATTAACTGTATGAATTACAGATGTTAAATGACAAATGTAAAAAGTAATACTGCAGCATTATATACATTTAAAGGACATAACTCTCGACTAGGAAAAGATAAGAGGTGGAGCAAAAGTTTTGAAGATCCTGCCACCACTGACACTGCCTACCTCACATGGGCAGAATGGTTCAAGTAGAGATAACTGAGTGTCTCACAGTTGAACAGTAAGTTCACAGAGCCTAAATTCATTTTTTTAATTTGCTATTCGGCATATATAGCCCTAGATATAAGTTCTTGGTACTGTAAACATCATCATAAAGTAAGTATTAAATATGGAAAAAAAAAAAAATCTAAACATAGAAACAGGGAAACAGAGTAAAAGCAAAGCAGCATACTCCCTGTCAATTTCCTATTAAAAAAGGAAAAATAAGGAAGATGATAAAAAGTGATCTCAACGGAGTTTAGAGATAGTCTTAAAAACTACTTACCTCTTATACTAATAAGAAGGATCTTGAACTGGCATAGTAAGTGCAGTGAAAATAAGTATCCTGTCCTGGGTTTTATAGCCCAAACCAAATTATGCAGGGCCTAGGTACTAAATACTATGAAATATAGACATCTAGGCCACGTTTCTCAAAAGCTTATGCCAGAGAACTGGCAGTCTGAGAGGCTAAAAGCCTTTTTGGCTCTTTAAGCATTCAAGACACTTCTACAGATTCATAGATGTTAAGCTCAGAAGAGAATGCCTGCACTGTAGAACATCACCTGGTAACTCTTGAACAGGAGGGAATAGTTGTCACCGTTTTCCTAAATAACACAATCATGCCAAATAACTCGCAGATTAATTAGAACAAATATTTATAAAAAGAACAACTACCTTATGTAGGAATTTTTGTGTAATAATTAACTACTTTCATATGAATGGTTGGTTACAATCATCGTAAAAATGTTTTCTCTCAATTCCAACGTAACTTAAAAAAAATTAAGTTTCATCTGCTGAGTCTTTTAATAACTTCGTCTTCTAAAATAAAAGACAATCTACTAATTGGTAGGAACCAGTGATATCTGTGAAGTCACCACTGCTTTATCTCTAACAAGGTAATTCCCTTTTTGTGTAGTAAATTTTTCAGCTCCTCAGTGTTTTGTCACTTATTCAAATCCACTATATCTTCCAGTATCTTTTTTCAATATTACATAAACCTGTATATTACGTGTTTCCTGAAGGCATGGTGGACACTTCATTGAATGATTATGTGTAGAGGTGGATTTTAAAAAGCATCTAATGAACCACACAGAAGCATCAACCTTGTGAGACAGTCATCTTTAAGGTGCAACAGACACAAGAAGCATATTCCAAAAGATGCCTGTATCTCATTCCTCCATCCCTCTATGTCCCAGCTGAGCCAAGAGGGTATGAGGTGGCACACATGCCCCAGACTCATGTGACTTCTTTTCCACTAAACACAGCTATTCCCTCTAAGCAACACACTGGGGGAAACACGAATTTTTAAAACCTTTATTTTAGCCATTTAATACAGATTTTGATACAGGTCCAGTCCCTCGGGGTTCCATCTGCAAAAGATTTTTTAAGAGGATATGACTAAATGTATGAAGTGAGAAAAAGATACATGCATTCAGAGGGGGTCCAAAAAACCTTATATATCACTGATTCAGTACAAAAGGCCCAACGAATATCCATGTGGTTTTTTTAGAGCTGATATAGAGCTCATAGTATTGAGGACTGAGGACATGTCATATTGGGGCTATTTGTGGTAACTCCTAAGGAAATGAACTCACCTTTCCCTGTTTTTCATGCAGATTCTCTTATCCATCCTGAGACTGCACAGCCCAGGAGCTCAATGGCAGAAGGTACAGGGCAGAAATTCTGAATAGTTCTGCAAGGGATCTTCCTGATGGAGTCAGGCAATTCCCAAATGCCATGGGAAATACAAGAGGAGGAAGCACATTACTTCATGACCTCTAACCAAATATAAAATGGAGTCAGAAGCAACATACAAGATATCATCCTGATGTTATTTAAAACACATATGAAAGACAATCACACACTCTTGTCTACTGGAGCACTTGTATACAAAGGTTAGGTGTGTGTCATTGCACGTGCCTCAACAAGGGATATGAGCTCTTTGTATGCTCCTGATTCATCTGTATGATGTCATCAACTTTAGGTCATGGCCACTGGATAGGACTGTTTTCATCAGACAGAGGAAGAAAAGGAATATATATATATAA
>NW_009220019.1:0-2172 GCF_000690835.1 Fulmarus glacialis
CCCCAGCATGCACTGGTGCATGGGCTTGCTCCTCTCCAGCGCAGGACTTTGCACTTCCCCTTGGTGAACTGCATGAGATTCCTGTCAGCCCATTTCTACAGCCTGTCAAGGCCCCTCTGGATGGCAGCACGACCCTCTGGCATACCAGCCACTCCACCCAGTCTGGTGTCATCTGCAAACTTGCTGGAGGCTACACGCTGCACCATCATCAAGATCATTAATTAAGGCGTTGAACAGGATTGGACCCAGTATTGACCTCTGGGGTGCACCGCTAGTTACTGGTCTCCAACTAGACTTTGGTCGACTGATCCACACAGTCTGGACCCGGCCATTCAGCCGGTTTTCAATCCACCTTGCTGTCTGTTCGTCCAGCCCATACATCAACAGCTTCTCTATGAGAATCTTATGGGAGACAGTGTCAAAGGTCTTCCTGAAATTCAGGTAGACAGTATCCACTGCTCTCCACTTGTCTACCAGGACAGTCATTTCTTCATAGAGTTTTATCAAGTTGGCCATGCATGGCTTCCCCTTGATGAAGCCATGCTGACTAATCCTGATGATTTTCTTGTTGTTCATGTGCCTGGAAATGGTTTCCAGCATTAGTGGCTCCCTCACCCTGGGATCAAGGTAACCAGCCTGTCTGGGTCCTTCTTCTTGCCCTTCTTGAAGACAGGAGTGATGTTTGCCTTCCTTCAGTTCTCGGGAACTTCTCCCAGTTGACATGATCCACCAAAGATTGTCAAGGGTTGCCTTGCAATGACATCTGCCGGCTCCCTCAGCGCTCATGGGTTCATCCCGTCAAGGCCCATGGATTTATGGATGTCCAGTTGGCTTATGTATTCCCTGACTGGATCCTCTTCCACCAAGGGTACATCTTCCTTGCTCCAGCCTTTCCCCCTGGCCTCTGGGACGTGAGATTCCTGAAGGCCAGTCTGGCTAGTAAAGACTGAGGCAAAGGCAGCATTCAGTACCTCAACCTTTTCCATGTCCTGTGTAACCACGTCCCCCATCTCGTTGAGCAATGGGCCCACATTTTCCCTAGTCTTTCTTTTGTCACCTCTGTACTTGTAGAAGTCCTTCTTGTTGCCTTTGGCATCCTTGGAGTGAGTCTATTCCGTTTGGGCTTTAGCTTTCCTAACTTCGTTCCTGGGTGCTCGGACAATGTTTCTGTATTCGCTCCAGGTTACCCGTCCTTGCTTCCACCCTCTGTACGTTTCCTTTTTCTGTTGGAATTTGGCCAGGAGCTCCTTGTTCATCCACGCAGACCTCCTGGCATTTTTGCCTGACTTCTTATTCATTGGGATCGAACTCCCATGATCACGGAGATGATGACTATTTACCAGCTTTCTTGGGCCCTTCTTTCTTCCAGGGCTTTATCCCATGAGACTCTTCCAAGCAGATCTCTGAAGAGGCCAAAGTCTGCTCTTTTGAAGTCCGGGGTTGTGAGCTTGCTTTTGACCCTCCGCCCTCAGGATCCTGAACTCCACCAATTCATGGTCACTGCAGCCAAGGCTGCCTTTGATCTTCACATCCCCAATTAGCCCCTCCTTGTGGTCAGTATAAGGTTCAGGAGCACCTCTCCCTGTTGGCTCCTCTGTCACTTGGTGGAGGAAGTCATCACCAAGGAGCTCCAGGAACCTCCTGGATTGCTTATGTCCTGCTGTGTTGTCCCTCCAGCAGATATCGGGGTGGTTGAAGTCCCCCGTGAGGACCAGGGCCTGTGAACGTGAGGCTGTTTCTATCTTTCTGTAGAGGGCCTCATCCACTTGTTCTTCCGGGTTGGGTGGCCTATAGCAGACACCCACTGTAACGTCACCTTTGTCTGTCCTCTCTTTAGTCGCAACCCATAAAGTCTAAGTTGGCTCCTCCTCCATCCCCAGGCCGAGCTCCATGCACTCCAGCTGCTCTCTCAAATAAACGACACCTCCCCTCTACATCTTCCCTTCCTGTCCTTCCTAAAGAGAACATATCCCACCACTGCAACACTCCAGTCATGGGAGCCATCCCCCACGTCTCCATGACCCCAACAAGATCGTAGCCCCGCAGCTGCACACAAGTCAGCACGTTTATTCCCATTACTCTGTACCTAACTGTACAGGCACTTCAAAGAGGCACCTCAGCATGTTGAGTTCCTGGAGAGGCTTTGGGGGATTTCTCCATAATGGTGCCTTG
>NW_009220020.1:0-699 GCF_000690835.1 Fulmarus glacialis
TTCCCATGGGCTGAGCACCCCCAGCGTGGCCCCGACATCTGCTTCAGAGCACCCCATCCCAGCTCCTCCACCCACTGCCAAGCATCCCTGTCCCCAAATCTTCCACCCACTGCCGAGCATCCCTGTCCCAACTCCTCCATCCCACTGCCGAGCATCCCTGTCCCAGCTCCTCCATCCCACGGCCGAGCATCCCTGTCCCAACTCCTCTATCCCACTGCCAAGCATCCCTGTCCCAACTCCTCCATCCCACTGCCGAGCATCCCTGTCCCAGCTCCTCCCTCCCACTGCCGAGCATCCCTGTCCCAACTCCTCTATCCCACTGCCAAGCATCCCTGTCCCAACTCCTCCATCCCACTGCCGAGCATCCCTGTCCCAGCTCCTTCATCCCTCTGCTGAGCATCCCTGTCCCAACTCCTCCATCCACTGCCGGGCCTCCCTGCATCCCTGTCCCCAAATCTTCCACCCACTGCCGAGCATCCCTGTCCCAACTCCTCCACCCACTGCCGAGCATCCCTGTCCCAACTCCTCCATCCACTGCGGAGCATCCCTGTCCCAGCTCCTGTCCTCAGATCCCAGCAGGTTTCGGCCCCTCTCTTCCTCCCCTCCAGCTGTCCCAGGCCCCTCCAACCACACCGTATGTCCCCTCTGCTGTGCTGAGCATGGCCCGGGGCGTGCTGCCTCTGCTGCTGCCATGCCACC
>NW_009220020.1:759-1570 GCF_000690835.1 Fulmarus glacialis
GGGGGCTGGCTGCCGCTGCTGCTGCCATGCCACCACGTCCCTGTGCAGTGAGCCATGGCCTGGAGCACCAGCCAGGCTCCGCACTGTATTTCAGCAGTGCCACCAGCACCATCATGGGCTTGGTGGGTGCCACGGTCCCCACATGGCCGCAGCATCCCTGTGCCCGCTCCCTGAGGGGGCAGGACCGGAGGAGGGATCTGCAGGAGCTTAAGCCCATGGTCAAACCACACCTTTAAGCTCTTCCAATTGCCCTTAGTCCTGCCCAAGACCAAGATCCTTTCGGAACCTGCATGGGGCCAAGCTGGCACTTTCATGCGGCTCCGGTGCTCGGCCACACTTGGGCTGCTCCTGCAGGGTCCCCGTCAGCCTTTTCCCACCGGTACACCCACCCCGCCAGTGCCCACACCAGGATACCAGCCACCGGGTAACACGGGGTCCGCAGCCCCCCCAATCCCTGCTCTGCTGCTCTGGGTGCCCTGGGGCATGATGGTGCCCCCCGTGCACTGCCTGCAGTGGCCCCCGGCCCGGGTCTGGCTGGATGGGGGCCCATAGCATGGCGATGCTTAATTACCAGGTAGGGAGTGGAGCAGGGCGGCATCGCTCACGCACAGCTTGGAGCCACTCAGTCATCCCAAAGGCATCCGCCCCACAGGGAGGAGCGCCCCGGCCCAGCATGTAAAAGCAGCCCCGCACGGCCGGCTGCCTTGTCGCCTCGGAGCCTCCTCCGCTCCCGCTCCTCCTCACCGCCCGGCACGGCTGCACCGTCATGGCAGGGGACGGAGCACGACGCACCCTGCCCCCGCGCGCACTA
>NW_009220020.1:2371-2615 GCF_000690835.1 Fulmarus glacialis
CCGGCAGAGCAGGTAGGACAGGCAAGGTCTGGCAGGGCAGGGAAGGTCCAGGTAGGGCAGGGAAGGAACAGGCAGGGACAGGCAGAGCCAGGCAGGCACTGGGCAGTGCATTTCCCTCCCCAGCTGGCAGCCCCGGGTCCCCCACCCGGACCAGCCCTGCCCAGTCTCCCCACTTGCTCCCCCCAGTTCCTGTCCTACCATGACCACCACGTCAACTACGGCAGCGGCTCGGGGCTGCAGGACC
>NW_009220020.1:3366-3589 GCF_000690835.1 Fulmarus glacialis
GGGGATGCTCATGGGTGGGGTGTCCATGTTGGTGGGTGCCCATGGCTGTGTGCACCCAGGTACGTGGGTGTCCGTGTCCACCTCTGTTCATGGGTGTCCATGTCTGTATGCACCCTGGTCCGTGTGCTCCCATGTCCCTGTGCACCCGTGTCCGAGGGTGCAGGTGCCAGCGGCGGTGGGGCTGATGGGGCTGTCTCTCCCCGCTGCAGGACGTGCTCCCGGC
>NW_009220020.1:3659-3954 GCF_000690835.1 Fulmarus glacialis
CCTGTTAATCCGTGGCCTGACGGAGGTGCACGCCGGCATCTACCAGTGCCGCGTCACCAACCGTGTGGGCTACTCTGTCTGCCAGATCAACCTCAGCCCTGCACCAAGTAAGTGCCACCGCGGGGGGGATAGGGCAGTCAGGGTGCTGCCGGGGACTGGCTCTGCGTGACAGGGTGCCATTGGGGGCATGGTGACCAGTGGGCAGCCGGCGGGGAGGCCGGCGGTGACAGGCTGTGCTCCCGCGGCAGGAGGAAAGCAGGCGGGCATCATCGTGGGCTCCATCCTGGGCTCCCTC
>NW_009220021.1:0-63930 GCF_000690835.1 Fulmarus glacialis
ATTATTATTATTATTTGCTCCCATTGTTGGAAAGAAAATCTTGTTAATATTCTTCCGTGCCTCCTTTTCCTGGTCTGTAAACAGCCTGACGCAGTAGCTATGAGGGGAGGGAGCTGCTCTACTTGTCTTTAGGAGGTAGCATGGTATAAACCTATTGTGGTGAAAATCTCCCCCTCCTTTCAGCATCCCCAAAACACTGGACAAGCAGGAGCCCTGTTTATGCAGGGGTCCTGCTAAAGCACCCCCAGTGCTGCTCTTTGGAGGTTGCACTATTAGGGACTGTCACACGCTGCGGGGGGACCAACTGCCTTTCTTTTCAGGAGAGAACAATGAAAAGGGTGTCGAACAATGACCACGTTTGAGTCCCCACTAGGGATGCGCTAAGGAGGACAGGAGGGTGGTGCTGGTGAGCGGGGCAAGACTCCAGGCTGGAGGTCTGAGGACGCCCCGTGTGTGCCTAAGGCTCTTGTGCATTCCTAAGGAGTTGCTTTGGGCATTTATCAGTAATTCTAAAAAAGACTTGCACTTCTCTTCCAAATTTACTCAAACTTTCTAAATAGTAGGAAAAGTGCACAGCTAGGTCTTTGGCTGAAGGGAAGTTTAAATGCTTCGATTACAGTATTGGTGTTTGCAGAGCCCAGATATTGTAATCTTTTATAATATTTCTGCTTCTACTTATTGTCATCTTTAACATGTATTTCAATTTAAAACCTTCATTGAAAACACGTTTCCCAGCAAACCGCTATAGTTTATGTATAAAATTAATGTAATTAACGAAAAGACTCTCAAGAGTGGAATGTTAAAAAAAGTGTACTGTTTTACATAATTATTTTAACTTTGAAATTGTGATTGTTTTAAATCAATAATATCATTGTCAGCACATTCTCCTTCTTGCAAATAGAATTCATCTGGTACTGGAAAATTAATGTTTTGCTTGAGGCTTTGCCCTTTACCTAATGTAAATTAGAGAAATTGATTAACACAATAGAAAAAAGCTATACCTTCCCCTGTAATATATTTTTGATAGCTGTTGCTTGATAAATTAGTATATTGTGTGTTTTTAAATGAATATGATTTATTGCTGTTGTCTACCATATGAAGAAACACAAAAAAATTGTTTGCAGGATCATTGACTTGAACATATCAATGGCACTGTTGGACAATTCTTGCTGAGTATTAAGATGATTTATGTTACAGACCGAAGGTTTCCACAGTAATGCATTATAGTCTCAAGCTATCAAGCCTTGTTCATGCAGAGACAAAAGAAGCTGAAAAACACTTGCTTCTGAAGGTCCTCCGTTTAGAAATTAGAGATAAGGTTGATCCTATTAAAACTCTTAGAAATATCTGCTGTCAAATATATTATCCTAACTTTCAAAAGTGCATAAGGTACGTTGCTGTTTTTCCTCTTCTAATGAGCTCATTGTTTTTACATTACTCTCGATTCATAAGTATTTCAGTTATGTAACAATGTGTTCAATAATAGAAGAGGAGACAGCCTGAAGCATCTATCTTTTAAAAACTGGCATCTTTCCACAGTTCAGATGCAGAAGCCTTGGTGCAAATGAAAAATTAAGACATGCTCTACATAGTTGGTACCGTTCATTTAATTTAAATTAAATATCTATAGGAAAATTCCCAATTTTTAAGGAACTGTTGCTAATACCAGATTCTGTTGAGTATATGCATGGTGACTGACGCAACCACTGAGCATATGAATTAGACTTACTTAAAGTATGTTGTCTTCTCTGCTGTCGTATAGTAAAGGTTCTGCTCTTTCCAGAGGGATTTATATTGGATGTTTGAATGCTTGCTGCCTCTTGTGGTCAGTCTGTTTGACGTATCTCCTTTGGCTTCCCTTCTCTGATTATTTTTTAAAGTTCTATTAAAATTATTTTGAAACGTAAGTAAGTTTTACTGGCCAATATCCAGTCATCACTGTAAAGTACTTAAACAAAGTACTTAAGCAAAGAGGCTTTATTTTTATTTCCTTCTCTCACCTTACTCCCTTTTCCTCAGTACTTATGCAGCAGATTGTGCAAGCATTTCCCTTATTTTTCTGATAACTGAGTATCTGGATTCCTCAAAAATAAATACTAGAATTTTGTGTGTGTTATTAGCACAGCAGGATGCTTAGCCCTAATTTGAGTTATGTTGGTAAAGAACTGACCTTTGACATACATCTCCCCCCCGCCCCCCAGTTTTGCCCCCCTTCCATGGTTTGTTGCTGGATTTGGCCAGGCTAAGTGGCATAAAAGATAAATTGAAGGGGACCAACAAGGTCATTGTTCAGGAACAAAAGCTTGGACTTGAGTTGGACAGTGAATCAGGGTTAAGTGTTCATATAATTTTATTCTGGCAAGCTTTTCTCATAAAATCATAGGCTAAGGTGGCATAGATAATGAGGTATCTTGATCTCAGAGTGGTCATCTCAAAGATTGTCTGCTTTATGAAGTTTCCATCATTTGAGGCAGAAATGTCACAAATATTTTACCAGAAACATAGAATATTGTCCTTTAGATTTGGGAAGACATCCTTGATTCAAACAGCTTTTTCATAGTTTCGTGTCTATAAATAACCCAAATTTAAGGATGCTCAGTTCTGAGGTTCCCACTGTGTAGCTCCCATCTAAGAAATACGGAAATCTGCTTATAATAAATACAGGTGTAATGAAAATCCTTTTTATAATAAAGTAAAATTAAAGCCCGTGTCTGTTCAGTGCTATGCAGTGGGTTTAATGATGTTACTTTGCAGAGGGCTTTCTCTCAGGAATGTAATAAAGGTCCAGGAAGTTCCACTAAACTGAAGAGCTGATGAACACCTCATCCACTCCCACAGTCATGAGATGAAAGCGAAACCACTGGCAAAGTTCCTAGCAGCTCTGTGGTAAAGTAAATAAAGCATTTACTCCTACTCTTTTTTGATTCAAAAGTGAAAAGGCGAGCTATTCCATGTCTTTCTGAATAGAGAAAGTCCTGCCTATAGTAAAGCCAACTATGAAGGGAAAAACCCTTGGGGGGGGAGACCCTAAACTTCCTCCCCACCCCCAAGAAAAACCTAACAGAGCTGAAGCTACAGGCCACCATTTATTATTAATACGTATGAGCTGTACTTATGAATTGTAATTGGATACAGGGAGTGTAGCCTTCCCTAATGCTTTTGATAGTAGATAACTGCTTTCATTAGAAATTCCAGATAAATGGCTTGGGTTGGAAGAAGAGATGCTCTAAGAAAGCCCAGGGGTCGGGTCAGGATGATGACTGGCCTAGGAGTGGGAGTCGGGCCTGGCCTTGTGCTGGAGTTCCCTTAAATGTTTTTTTGGGTAACAACATGACGTTCCAGGAGAGCCCATTGCCAGCACTGGATCAGCTGCGTCAAGGGAGTCCAGATGGTTCCTCAAGAATGCTTTCCCAATGGCGAGGAGAGATATGGCAGGATACTAGGAGAAGGTGTTTGAAGCTTGTAGCTGCTATTGGCAGGACAAGCATATGTCCTGTTCCTCACTCCTTCTCTCCACGTGCAGTTGCAACAGCCTTGTTTGCGGGATATGTTGGGTTTGCTGCAAATGTATATAGCATTATTCGTTTCTGATGCACCTGTGTACAAAGTCATTACAAGCATCTGAACCATGCTCCTGGACAACACAAACTGGAGTCACGTTATTGTTGAAGTAGCTTCCCTGAGGAAGTTATGTCTGTATGTGTTACATACACACATACTAAGTATGGAAATACCAAACTGGCTGAGAATGTTAGCTGAATAGGGTGCCCTGCAGATGCTTTCAGATAGCTCTCCATACCATTAGCATATGGCTTGGATTCTGCCTAGCTTTATTGAAGTAATAGAATAGTTTATGTCTTAAAAAAAAAAGGGAAAAAAAGAAAATAAAAAACATTATGGGAAGTACTAGTGCTTGAATTATATGTTGTTTTGGTGTGTTATTATTGCCTTTGCTACACTACTCCTAGCTTATTTAAGTGTAGTCGACAGTGATCTGGGATCAAATACACTCTAACTGGTTCACAAGCAGTAACTGTGGTGTAATTTTTTAAAATAATCAGAGAGCAACCATCTATTTAAAATGCTTAGCCCATATAATATATATAACATTATTATATAGTTACACATAATGCAACTTGAGTTGTGGAGTTTTATGCCACTAGTGTTTTACTTCCTTTTTAATAAGTGAAGCTAATGTCGTAATGGCAGTTCAATTGCTTCCACCATTTTTGAAGTGTTACTAATTAAAGACACATTTAAAACACAGCAAATCAAAGCCTAACTGAAGTAAAACCTGGACTATCCACATATGGCATGCAAAAAAGGTATACGAATAAGACAGCAGATTTGCTGAATGCCCCCAATGTTAATGATGTAGGCACACACAGCCTGTCAATATTTGGTTTAGGAATGTTTGCTTTTAGTAGCGAATGTAAGTTGAAGTCTCTTCTTCTTGTTAAAGAAGTGGTGAGAGAATACTGTAGATCCTTGTCCTACTCTTCCTTAAGGAAAGTAGGAGGGCAGATCTCTTCCTCCTCTAGAAGGTGTTGAGACATCTTGTTTCAGCAAAGATGCAGCACAAGGTATTTTCACTAGGATAGTTAGAGAGAAAGAGAAAACAAATGTTGAGTTAACACTTCTTTGTACCTGCAAAATCATGGGAGAGAAAACTCTTTTCAGGCCATCAGTCTTTTGGGACAGTACAAAAGACAGTGTTGAACACAAAATGTCCTCTTTTCACGGCTCATGAATCCCTCCTGGTAGCTGTAGGTTACATGGATCTAAACTCACCAAGATTACAGTAACCAAATCTAAATGTACTTGTGTGGGATAGTGCTGGTCCAAAAGAGCATTATGGGTGTTGTCCCTTCCTTTATTTCTCTTCCTCGCTGCTTTGTTATTGTGGTGTTAAACCTTAAGCTCACTTCAGACACCTTTCTTTTCATCATCAATTTAATGTAATAGTAATTAGCAAATAGTGTATACAGTATGTCCATAATACCTTTATTTGGTTTTGCACAGTTTATACATTGTGGTTGAGTAAATATGACGTGTTCTCTTTGTCATGAGTAAGTGTTCTCTCCATTTAGTGAGGGTCTATTTTTACTGTACGTATTTCCTCCCTTGAAAATGTCTCTGCTGATGGCTGCATCATGGCTTCTAAAAGCAGGGGCAAATATGACTTACCAATGGCAGTAGACTCACACCAACTTCCCCTTAAGGAGAGGGCAGATACAAGGGGAGAGCAAACTCCTCTGCTGGAGATGAGAAACACAGCTGGAAAGCATAGGCAGGATCAAAATCCTCAGGCATAAGGATGGTGGTATCACTGCCAGACCTCTTCCTCTACCTGTCCTGTTGTTTTCATTCTTTGGGATTTTACTTTGGCCTTTGCAGTCTAGCCTTCCTGTTCTATTTCATACCAAGATACTTGGTAACAGAGGTGTAAACCTTGTTGGGAAACAAGCAAAGCAACCAAAACCATGACAATGTGCACTAGAGTAGGTTCTTCTGTGTTCAGCAGCTCACTGAAAACATGTAACACTGTTTGTTGTTTGTCTGATTTAAGTTTTTATATCCATGCTCATACAGAGGAGAGTAACCTCAGGCATCGGGGAGGACACTATTACTATGATGACTAATGAAAAACCCCTTTGTTTATAATTGGGCATTGATTCTTCCCTTGTCCTTCTGCATTAATTCATACACCATACTGTCCTCCATTTGCAAACTTGTATTGGGAAAAACATTTTCTTCTAATAGCTGCTTTTTGAAATTGTGCCCTGCTTTTCATGTTTTCTGAAGACACTTTGTAGGAGCAGAACGTTTTTAAATCCTTGCATTTCCAGAATTAACAAAAGCAGCACTCAGAGCAGGGCTGTGTTGCTGCAGAGGGGCAGGAAGGGTGGAACTAGTCTCTGTGCTATAAACCTCGTGACTGTGGGCGTGGGATGTGCAAAGGCTGATCACTTGCAAAGGAGATGAGAACTGTGGCTGTTCTCAGAAAAGCAGAGCAGGCTTTCAGGCTGAACCACTGTAACTGATCCCTTTAACTCTTGATTTGGGTCATGTATCCAACCCTGCTCACCTTTTTCCTTTAAGAAATATAAGCTT
The DNA here is from genome assembly GCF_000690835.1 of Fulmarus glacialis. NCBI lineage: Eukaryota > Metazoa > Chordata > Aves > Procellariiformes > Procellariidae > Fulmarus > Fulmarus glacialis. The sequence continues at coordinate 6,115 of NW_009220021.1, forward strand.
ACCCATCCCTATCCCCCAAATGAGCCTACCTGCCATACAAAGAATGTAGATAAATAATAGCAATTATCCACCTTGGTGCATTACTCTGACTTTGCCTGTGGCTTTTCCTTGGATCAGATTGAGTTGGATGACTTAATGGCAGCCGACAACAAAAGACTAAACAGTTGTTTTGTAGATTAACTCATTTAGGTGACTGATAAAATGTATGTATCATTGAGTTTATAGATTAAGAAAGGAAAAATCAGTGTTTCTGAGACACCATAAATGTATTTTTGTAAACACAAAGCATATTCATACAAAGTATGTACTATTTCTGTGTTTATTTGTTTTTCTTTGTAGCAGAACAAATGCATGGTTCTCCTGTAAGCCTAAAAGCAATATCTTCTTCACTATGTAATTCTTGATCTGAGTAGCAGGGAGTCTTATGAACCAGTTTGAGCCAATGTTAATTTTATAAATTGCATTCCTTTTTCCACAATTCCCATGAAAAAGGTATTCAGCTAGATGAACACTCTTGGAAAATTTTAATAGGACCCTTGAAATCTGAATTCAGCTTGGTTAAAAAAAAATCTTTTTCTAATGGAAGCTGTGAAAGTATCAGAGATTCTTATGCCTTAGAGGCAATTTTTCTGCCATACATAATGGTGAAACTCCACTGTTATAATGTATGGGTGTTTAAAATATTCTCTTTGTTAAATTGAAGCTCTGCTTAGAAGTATGTGAGTTGGGCTCTTTTTGTTTGTTTTGTGTGACTTTTATTATTATTCTTGATCAGTATTCATATGATTTTCATAGCACTTTCCTTTTTTTTTTTCAGTCTTTTCCTGGCCCAAGTCTTGAAAGTGAAGATTTTAACATACCTCCTATAACTCCTCCGTCATTGCCTGACCACTCCCTGGTGCACTTGAATGAGATAGAGTCTGGGTACCACTCTCTGTGTCATCCCATGAACCACAACGGCCTCCTTCCATTCCACCCACAAAACATGGATCTACCCGAAATTACAGTTTCCAACATGCTTGGCCAAGATGGGGCACTCCTTTCCAATTCTCTCTCTGTGGTAAGCATTTTTAGTCTTTCCCTTCTGTACTACTTTAAGTTGCGAAGTCGTGGAAATACAGACTTGCTTGAAATCCTCCAAGGGGCCAGCTCCTGCACCACCCAAGCCATGGAGTGAGCTGGCCTGACTCTGGGTTTTACATCGCACTCCCTATGTCAAATCTTCCCCCCCCCACTGAAGTCGGTGGGGATTTTACAGCTGAGTTCCTCAAAGCCAGGATGTTACCCGCCACCTTGAGCAGAATTACTCCTGCTTTACACGGATGTAAATAATGACAAAAGGAGGCTCAAGGCTTTGACTTCTGCTGGAGCAGGGTTTGGATCCAGATGGCCGTTGTTCTGTGTTCGTCTGACGAGGCTCTTTCCATTCTCATTTGCATGTGCTGAGAGATGTACAAAAATTTAATATCTCCTTTCTTGTTTACCGCACGTTTGGAAAACAGCAAATGTTATTTCTGATTCTAGGCCAAATCTTATAGCCTTTTTACAGTTCCCAGTCCTTAGCCAGCCAGAATCCAATTGAAATGACTGGACGATTTGCTTATAAAGTCTGTCAGATAGTCATTATGGTCGTAATCTTGGGAAGCCTGATATTATAAATCACTTCTTTGAATGTTAAATTGCTTGCAACAACTGCAGAGCTACTTTACATGTTACATTTTCAAGTGGGCTCTACAAATAATTAGTATACTTCTTGCATAGCAGCTCCAGAACAAGACCATTTTACGAAAGAGGGCATTACTTCACGTCAATGTACAATTCTAAGCTGAAGAGTTAAAAATCCCATGGAAGAAGATGGGGCCTGGCATTGTGTGGGGCTCACTGGACTTCAGGCATTCTGCTAGATGGGCTGCCCAGGAACTGCAGATCCAGACAGCCGAAGTTAAGGATCTGCCATTCCTAGAGATCCAAGGGTCTGGGCTTTTCACTGGAGGCTCAGAGGCTTAGGGCACTGTGTCCCAGCTGGGAGGGTCTATGCTTAGGGACTGAGGCTGTTTAGGCTTCCAGCTTCCTAGCTCCCCATCCCACTACCTAAAAAACCAAAATCAATCCTGGGAACCTGGGAGCTGAGGCAGCGTATGGAGGTTTGTGGGCTGAGGGATCTAGCTCAGCTCCCCATCAGACCCTCAGACTAACAGCCCCAGAGCCAGGGGCTGGGGGGCCGTGGTGGCTGGAAAAAAGTTAGTTTACAACAAAAATCTGCCTTGTCACAGGGCTTCATTGCAACTTAATTAAAATAAAGCCACCTTGATTTCGAGGAGCTCTGCATTCTCTCTGAGGATGTCCAACAAGCTGTACTGCAGGGGGGCTAGTCTTGGCTTCTTATGTGCTGCTCAGTTGTTATTGATTTACTAGGATGTTACACACTTTGTGTTTGAGGTCAGAATCTGACCCCAGGGTTATGTTCAATAATGGGAGGAGAGGGGGAGAGGCAGATTTTCATAGAGAAATATAAATATACTTCGTGGAAATGTTTTTAATTTTGCTTGCATTTCTACAAAGCTGATGGCATGCATTAAAGAACATGAGCTAAATCTTGTGTGGGGTTCTGAGAATCAGAGCCATGAAAGGACTTGAAAAAGTAAGAGAAACGCTTGGCACTCCGGTCAAGACAAGCAGTATTTCATTGAATTGACCTCTTTTGAGCCATGGCTATGGCTCAAATCTATGCATTCTTTTAAGCTCTGATATTCCACATTAACCTCTTGCAACAAGCTCTGAACAAAGGGCCTTGAGAGTTTGTAGATCATCACAGTGAATTATTGCGTCGAGGGCAAATACAAAAAAGCTGAATTAATATAACTAGGCAATTTTGCTATTGGGACTCAGTGCAGATCAGAAAAAATGAAAATCAGGCCTCAAGAAAATATGCGCTAAACTTTATCAGTCATTTCTGAGTATTCGTTCAATAAATAAAGCATGATCCTTTAAGTATCATGGGCTAAGTCAACTGTTATCCCTAACTGGCATGCCCTTCGCACACAAGAGGTCCTCTTAACTAGCAATAGTTTGAACTCAAACTGGCTTGTCTGTTAAGGGGATTAAGCTACATCTCACGTTAGTACAACTGGTAGGATGTTAACACCACAATTTTGTACGGTTCAAATACTGTTTGGCAGTATAGTTCCTCTGATTTGAATTTGATAACTTGAGAGGAATTAACTTGAGGGAGATAATTTCAGTTAATTCTTCAGTGAATTCAGTAACTTCTTCAGTGAATAGAATGGCCCCATTGTCCTTTTTGCTTTCAATTGATGAAGAAAGACTGAGGATTTTGTAGACTTAGCATTCTTTACTTAGCTTTGAAGCTCTTTTTTATAATCCAGAACCTTTTACATTTTTTCTACAATATGACTCTTTTCTCTTGCTATTACTCATCTCTAAGTTTCCTTTTTACTATCTCATCAAACTCTGATCCATTTAGCAGGTACTTGCCTAAATCACTTCTATATTGCCTCACCTAGAAAATAATGTGTAAGTTTCTACAATCTATCTAAACCCTTGGTGCCATATAATTTCTGGTATATCAACTACCGCTTGGTGTATTTGGAAACCACATATCTCGCTTCATTTTTCAGGGCACTAATGAGCATTTTCAGAAAAATTATTCTTAGAAATGAATCTGTTGGCTGTTCTCTGTCCCTAATTAATTTCACATCTTCAGCAAATTTTACTTATATTGGGACAAATTCAGCTGCAGTGCTATGTGCCTCTGATTGAATCTGGTCTATTTTTTTTTTTTACTTTCAACATCCTTCCTTTTAGCCAGTTTTTAACCCATGTTGGTATTTTAGCAATAATACCTTCCTTTTTGGCTAGTGAGTGGTTTTCAGTTGGTGTTTTTATAGAAAAAGCCTTAATTAATGCTAGCCAAACAAGAGAAAGGAAACACAGTGAGGTCAGAAACAAAGTAGGAAAATAGTTTGTACACTGACTGTAGCATTTTTCTTTCATCTCATCTACCAGGTGTTTTCAGATGAGGATTTCCATGATTTTGGACAGATTGAAAATCTAGGATGTACCCCTCTTCAAAATCCTTCAAAACTCCCCCCATTAGAAGTCCTGGTTTCATACTGTGCAGCACTCCCTCCAAGCTGCAGATGAAATCCCTTTGAGTAAGGACTGCAGGATTTGCCCCAAGCTCTGTAAGAATTCTCCCCTGTGGAAGTGCTTAGACATACACAATAAGAGCCCACTATCAGCTCAGTGAATTCGTATTAGGGATCAGCTTCTTACAGATTTTTTACACTGTGGGAATTCTTTCTGAAAAATTTTACAATGCTGGGAGATGAAAAATTCCCATTGCCATTCACTGTGTCTGATACTTAAATTTGGAATTAGCCGCCTTTGAAGTTTTTTTGATTGATTGGATGTCCTATTGCACCCCCACTACTTTAAAAAAAAAAAAATCACTGAAATTTCTCTTTCTCATTATTCTGCTATCAGTTCATATATTGGCTTCTATGTTTCTGTATTTCTGTTTTCTGCTTAGGTGATATACAGGCATATATACACACATGCACATGCACACTAATTTATACCATGCTGTTACGTACAGATTTCTTTAGATGCTCATTGTATCTGGATATTGGGGGTTCAGAAGTCTACAGACTTTGTGCAGAATGTGGCACACGGTGGTATGAACACACGGTCCAGCCCCAGCATGGTCCAGCCATGTGGGAGCCCTCTAAAGTCCTCCCTCAAAATGGACATGACTTCTATTCCTGCTTCTTAAGTGGATCCAATTAAGTATAGATAGAGCTGTTTAATGAAGATGTACTGATGGTCCTGTAGGCATATTTGTTTCTATATGATGGAATAGGGATCCCTGCCTGATTTACTACAGTTGAAGGTAGCCCCATGTAGGTTTGGTTCAGTTCCAGTTGGGGCTTGACCTGCCAGCACTTCTCTGTTTGCATGAATTTTCCTGAAATATTCCAAGGACCGCAAGAAATACCCTTCTAACATTTGCAAACAAATGCACGTATATACCATCCCTATGAAAGTGTGTGTTTATCTGTAAAAATGCTTTTGGATGTGTTCTATAAAATGAGTTCTACTGTGTGTTCATTCTATCAACAAAATTATAGACATTTCAGCTTCTTTGGTATATTTTACAGATGATTGCTTTTTTCCCCAAGAAACCAGGGTTAAAAATCACAGTGCTGTTTTTATGTAGAGGAAAAAAACCTATTTTTGGAATGCTTTCATTTATAATCTTGTACTGATCTTTTTGAAAATGTGGCTCATGATGGTATACCATAGAAAATTTACAAGAAAGAAATAAAAGAGATTTTAGTTTCTTGAAATGCTTCAGATTTCTGGGTTTGAAGTTTAAAGTGGAAAAGATGTTAAAAGGCAATAAAATCAGGGGATTTATTTCCCAAATGCTCTACTTGTGCTGGTAAGAAAAGCCAGCATAATGTATATACTTAGGTTTATTGTCATTTTTAGTATACAGTCAAGGCACACTTTGAATTCAAAGGCTACTGTACAACTGTTTTGACAACCACCACATCAGTAGGTAATGTGCAGGACATATGAAACTGAAGCAAAAATGTTTCTTTAGGTCTATAGGGAGTGCAGTACATCAATGAATTCAGATATATTAGAGCAGCATGAATTTCTAATATGTTGCTCTTATGGAAAAGACCACTGGCATATTGAATAATGCTGCTTTCAAAGCAGAGCAGAAAATGTGATTACAGACAATTTCATTGCTGTTTTTAAAATAAATATTTTCAAAATCTTGAGGTATTTTATTTCATGTAATGCATAAAATATGTAACAGTGGACTAGAGCTAAAGATCTTCTAGGACACCGAAGAGAAGATGATGTCAGCTATAATTATTCAGATGTGGAATAATAGAAGCATTAGTTTAAAATAAAATGCATGTCACAAAGGCCCATGTCCTTATATAAAAAAAAAGGTAATAAAAAGCTTTTTTTTTTTTTTGCACACTTTGACAGAAGAATAAAGGCAATGAATAATTATTTAACATTATGCCCCAATTCATCAAAGCCTGAACAATTACATTATACTTTTTCATGAATTATATTTTTTAGATATGCAGCCCATGAGAGAGTAATATCTTAAACAAAATGTGTCACTGTATAACACTGAAGAGAGCGGACAGCTACTTTTTTTTTCATTTTTCATCTCAGGTAGAATGAAGCTAGTATTTCTTATTCACAGTACAGTTATTAATAAATCCAATACAGGAGATTGTTGTTGTTGTAGCTGGGATATATTTAAGAGATTTTGTTTTACCAGTTTCATACATATTAGTTTAAATTCAGTATTCATGACTCATCCTGAGGCTGACCTATACGGTTGATTTTTTTTTGGCACCTTTAAGCATTAGTGCAAACTACTGAGTCAAACAGAAATTTTGTATTTCCGATGAACAAGATGAATAACTTTCATAACAAAACAAAAGATTTGCCCCTTCTAATCTAAGTGTTGAGATTTGAATCATGCTTGAATACTTTTTTCTAGCTTGTATTGCATGCCAGTGATAGAAGATACTTTTAGTCTCTGGTGAATACTTCACATTTGTGCCTCATTACCAGGCTCTGGTCTTCAGTTTACATCAAAATTTACTGTTATGCTACACAGACCTGCTGCTACCCCAAATTTTATTGCAGTGAGTTATTGCCATCAGAACCACCAAATCATAAAGCTAAGGTCTTGGAACACCTTGTGTTAAAGTATTTATTTTTTTTCTCTTATTAAGCAAATTTGTATTCTTGCAGGATATCTTTCTTTTCCTTTTTTTTTTAAAAAAAAACATATTTTGCAAGATAGATTTTCTCACTGAAATAAGCCTTGTGTGGCAAAAGCTTGCAATAGTTAGTGTATGTTTTGTCAAGCAGCCTAACTATAGGGATGCACAGCCAAATCTTCAGCTGATGTCAGTCGGGATAACTTTATTGTCTTCAGTAGAATTATGATGATTTATTCCATCCAGGGCGCTGGGACATCATGTTTATCTTTCCTTACTTCTGATGTCTGCTCCACTCTTTTGTCATTAGAAAGACAACAGAAAGGATATGTAGAGGAGCTGATTGAGATGTAACTTGATCAAGGTTTTATAAATACCTGCATATTGCATATCTGCTGGTAGAAGGCTGTTCACCGTGCTACAAAAAAACATTAAAACATCTGATGTCTAGAAATTACAGCTGTATAAAATCAGACTGGAAACAAAACATGCATTTTTAACAGTGATAGAGATTTACCATTTAGATAAGGTACTATGGGAGGTGGTTGGTTCTCTGTACCTAAGGATTGAAATCAAGTGGGGCATCTCTCAAAAAGATGTGCTTTATCTAGGACTAGTCTAATGACCCCCCAACTACAGCGGGGGGCCCAGAACCTTCCCATAGGTCACATTGTCCCTCGGGGGCTCTCAGCAGTAAATATTAGTCCATGTATACGTGGTAGGGGGAACATCGCTGGTGGCACCTCAACTGGTAGCACCCCTACAGTTTTTTTCTCCCAAGAGAAAATCAGAAGAGTGGAAGAAAGCACCCTATGGGTGCAGGCTATCAATGGACCCCACCTTCTCGAGGTCAACTAGGACTAGAATTGTTGTCAGAATATTTGTGGCTAGTGTTTTTCACAAACTTAGCTTTTTTTCTTGTCTTAAAGTATCTGGTAAAGCTATACTTTCTGTTTGTAAGTACTAAGAACTTACCTTAAAGATAGAGCAAGTAAATATTTGCTCATGACTGTAGGAAAATATTTGTACGCAAATGACCAGGACTCTTTTTAGAATAATTCCAGGTCTCATTTTTAAAATTGCTAGTGAAGCTGTTGATTTACTGTCAGTTGGGAAATACAGCATTCTGCTTATTTGAGTGTGGTTGTTGAGACTCCATGTGGCTCACATGTTTCACAAATTCAGTAGGAAAACAACTTCAGTGTAATTTCAAAAAAGAATAACAAGGCGGCATATTTTATGTTTGTAGAAAATGCTTTGGTGAACTTTTTTCACAACAGCTACCCGTTGTCTGATAGGAATTTATTTGCTACATAAAAAAGTAAGGAAAAAAAATGTGTAGCAGAATTAATTATTGTTTCTTAGACTTTAACCAGATAGGCACAGGCTAAGGCATGATGAATGTGGCACAGAGAGAAAGCCTTCAGTTGCGGTTGGTAGATTATACAACACCTCACATGTAAAGTACTCACAGGAGTGATTAATGCATAAGCAGCATCATAGCTGCAAGTGTCAAACAAAACAGATAATAGAGTATGCAAATAGAGAAAACATAACTCTCAGAAAACGTCAGAAATTCAGGGGTTTCAGCAGCAGAGATTGTTGACTTTAATCTGCTGCTTTTAACATTGCATGTAGTTGTCGAGAACAGCAAGATAATGAAATGTTTCTGAATACTCAGTCTTTGGCAAAAAAAATCTTAGTGATCTTAAGGCCTGTAGATGGAATAGGAGTGAAATGTCTTTCTCGAAAACTGTGAAGATGCTTTTGTGAAGACAAAAAGGAAGAAGCAGCCCACAGTGCAGATGAAAGGGAGAGTTTTATGCATCAGGTGGAGTAGCCTCTCCTTCCACCTGTTTCATTATTTAAATGTGTGCATTTGCATTCCTTGAAACTCGAAAGCAGTTCAGAAGACAGCACACCCTTCATGGATTTGTACTGCATTCATCATCTCATCCCATCTTGTTCAGGGAGTAGAAAGATATGTTGTGTGGACAAAACCAGTCCAACTATGGCATGCGCTGTCTTAACTCAAGCTGCCACTTACATGCTGGAAGTTCAGATGTGCTGCGTGACTGCTGAAGGCTGGGACACCAGCAACCCAGAGCTTCATGACGGTGTCACCTGCTAGAACAGAGTGTGAATTCTCCTTGCCCAGTCTTGACTATGTAGAGTCATAGATATTTAGCAAAATTTTTAATTCACTTCAGGAGAAAAAACACATTCTTGGCTTTCTTGATTTTTCTGAGTTGAAGGAATTTAAAAGGTCCAATTAATAGTCTCACAGGTTTTTTTAACTGTTTTAATGGTTTTACAGAACTTTAAGTATCATTATTACAGTTTTCTACTGACTTTTTGCAGCAGGAAGCATATTACTGAGGGAAGGAAAAATTCTACTTGGTAGTGTTTTGAGATTTGGAGAAATAATCTTCAATAAAAAATAACTCATTTCTTATTTTTATCCCTTGTTCTTGTTCTTTCTCAAGGCAATTAAGAAATGCTTAAAGTGTAAGGATGTCAACTCCTCCCCTGGTCCTTTCAATAACATAAAGGTTAATTTTAGCTTGATGTCTGCCTCTCTATTTTTCCCCCCCTTCATTTATACAAAGTCTGTACAGACACACTATGTAAATGCCCTTTCTCATGTTGGGATTCCCTGGGGACAGGGTGTAAACTCTTAACCTCCAGTGCTAATGTAATGCTGTACTTCAACCACATGTATGCAACTTAGGAACTTACCTCTGTAGCCTCACTCACACACCTTTGAACTGCATTTATGGCAGGTTGTACCTGCTGCTGCCTCTATATTTGGACAATAAAGATATGAAAATGAATGTTCTTAATTCATTTTCTGTGCCTATCATGGATGGACACTGTTACAAAAAAAGGACTTAAAGTTTATGTAGTGGCAGCAAGAAGCCTTATGGAGTGAGGAACATCTCTAAGGCATGCTCGTGCATATCTTTCAGTTACAAAACCCACAAAAATGAACCCTTTCCATCTGAAGTCAGGTGAACAAAGTCATGACAGTTTATCTTACATATTATCAGTGTGTACCCAACATTCCTATTTCAACCAACCTGAGGGGAAGAAAAAGAGACAAAGGAGGTGTTAGAAGTAGTGACGTGGCACTCCGTGTGCCTGCCCTGACCTGGAGATCATAGAATCATAGAATCATTTAGGTTGGAAAAGACCTCTAAGATCATCGAGTCCAACCGTCAACCCACCACCACCATGCCCACTAAACCATGGCCCTAAGCGCCTCATCTACACGTCTTTTAAATACTTCCAGGCATGGTGACTCTACCACTTCCCTGGGCGGCCTGTTCCAAGGCCTGACCACTCTTTCAGTAAAGAAATTTTTCCTTATGTCCAATCTAAACCTCTCCTGGCGCAACTTGAGGCCATTTCCTCTCATCCTATCGCTAGTTACTTGGCAGAAGAGACCACCCCCCACCTCGCTACAACCTCCTTTCAGGTAGTTGTAGAGTGCGATGAGGTCTCCCCTCAGCCTCCTCTTCTCCAGGCTAAACAGCCCCAGTTCCCTCAGCCGCTCCTCATAAGACTTGTGCTCCAGGCCCTTCACCAGCTTCGTTGCCCTTCTCTGGACACGCTCCAGCACCTCAGTGTCCTTCTTGTAGTGAGGGGCCCAAAACTGAACACAGTATTCAAGGTGTGGCCTCACCAGGGCCGAGTACAGGGGCACGATCACCTCCCTCCTCCTGCTGGCCACACTATTTCTGATACAGGCCAGGATGCCGTTGGCCTTCTTGGCCACCTGGGCACACTGCCGGCTCATGTTGATGATAAGGACTGCAGTGCTTAGGGTACATACATACATATACATATATACATGGATACACATATATACATATATATGAACATATATATGTATATATATCTGTATGTAAGTATGTATCACACTGTTAATCACTGAAGCCCTCTGCTGGAAAGGAAATGTAAAAGACAGGATATAGCATCTGCAACATCCCCCTTCTCCCCAAATTGTGGATCCACATTGTATGTTAAACAGAGACTGAAATCAGAGCCAAATTATTGAAGTAGATGCAACAGATCTAATCACCATACTGCACGTGGCTGCATCATAGAAATTTTTTACCAAATCCCTGGGTTATGAGTGAGGTTGCAGGGCCTGACAGTTAGTAACTTTAATATTGGGTACCTTTGCTATTTGACTTAATAAAGGAACCTAGTTGCTAAAGTGAGACATGGCATACCTAATGGATGACAAGATGAGGCTACTCCATATCCCATCTTCGAAATTCTAGGTCCTGACAGTGGTGATATTGGGCTACAGGTGCCTTCAATTCATCCTTACAAAAGTTACCTAAACTGAAAAAAACATTTGAAATTAGATGTTCTGGTCCTTTAGCAAAAAAGCTCTGTGCGTAGAGGATTTACAGGATCAGGCCCTTGATGAGAATGCAACACTTTTTTATTCAAAGATGGGGCATCCTTCTAATACACTTTAAGATTACTTTCATTCACACATAAAGAATTCCAGAGATTAACTCAGTAACTAAGCTTCAGTCTCCTACACATGCCCTAATACTCTACTGTGGGATCTCAGTTTAATGAATTTTATTACACTCCCCTTTCTTAAGAAGTAGCATAAAAAGTGTTTAGTGCAATAGGCTTAGTGCTGATCTGGATATTAAGCGCAGCTTAAGTTGCCTGACAGAAAGCATACAGTGTAAAATAACAACTGGCAAAACTTTAAAAAGTTATTTTTTCTCAAAAAAATAAACCACAGCGTTTGAAAAATAATGCTAGCGGCACTCTGTTCTTCTGCAGCGCCTTTCTTGTGTCTTGAAGTGCTCTGTAGTCACTAATTAGCTAAGAAGGTAATGTACTAATAACAGTACAAATAGATATTTGCAATATCAGTCCCTCGTATCTGTCAAGTACTGTATTGTAGGATAGAAAGACATTTACTTTATTAAAACCCCAATAAAATGTAATTCACAATATACTAATACAGATGAGTCCCAAGTTGAAAAAGGCTGAAAAAGACAAATCTTAAGGGAGAGGAAGAAGATGACTCTACATTGTGGGACCTATAATAACGGAAGTATTACCAGGAGCTGATTTCATGTTTGATGATCGGTAACACAAAGGTGGGCAGCAGTGTGGTGAGAGACAACTTTCAATATTAGAACTGGTAGGAGTCCTCAAAAAGCGATAAAAGCAGGAATTAACTGCCATGTGTTACACATCTAATACAAAGCTATTACGGTGCGTGCATATAATGATAGCTGAGACCTTTAAGCTATCATGCAACCTGGAAGTGATACAGCAGCCTTATTTAAGAGCGATGGAAAAGATGGGAGGGTTGTTCCGCCTGCCCTTGTAATGCAGTCAGCTCGAGGGAGAAGTGAAGTATCTGTTTAACCACAGAGTTTGATGCTCCCAGTCCCAGGCCTTACGGGCCGGTTGCGTAGCACGCGTGTTTCTTCTCACTTGCCATCAGCTTTCGTGAATGCGGGGAGGGGAGAACACAAGAAGGGAAAGTTCTCTGCCCAGGGCCCGGCCTGTGTAATTTTAACTGTGGCCTGTGTTGTTGCACTAACTTCATTGTTTGTGGCCTCTGCCTCTGAACTGCATTTTAGGAGCTCTGTGACTGGCTGAAAATCTCAGTGGGATTTTCAGAAATATTCTGGCCTAATGTTGATCCTGTCCAACTCTAGCAGGGGCTTTCCCAGAGTTTCAAGAGAAACAGAGATAGCCTTATAGCAGATGCTTTCATTTGTTCATAAATTGCGAAAATTTAGATTTTAGGTTATATCAGATTAAGGGTGCGTCAGCAAAAGTATTTGTCAGTAATGATCCACACTCTGCCGTCGTAATTCTAAAATGGTTTTCTTTGTAACGGTCGGAAAGCTAGTGCAAGCTGTTACAAGACTGAAGAGATATCATCTAATTGCTGTTTTGAAACAATTTTTATCATTTTGATTATCATATAATTAAAGACAGTATAGCAAAGCTGCGCTACAGGAAAAAGTTACATGAGTAACTTGACCTCTTGGATCCTGGCTCAGTGCAGCCTTAATGTTGTGTTACTTACCAAATTACAGAAATTGGTCCAGAAGGAACCCTAAGGTCCTTCCCTTAATCTAATCCAAGGGAGGACTTTAAAAGGTCATCTCCCCAAAAGCCGGATACTCCATACGTTTGTCATTTCTGACAGATGTTTGTCTAACTTATTTTTTAGAGAATTCCTTGAATGGCAACTGCACAGACTCCTCAGGCAAGCTCTGGGTACAGGTCCTCAACCTTAAAATTTCATCTACCTCACTGTATACATAAAACCTAGCAGTCAGTTGTCTTTTGTTTATTTTTATTTTTAAAGTGTGCTTATATTTGTATATATTTATATTTATAAAATGTATATTTATCTAAGAATGAATGATAGGTAATAGATGTTGATGGAACAGCTAGAAAATAAATAATCAAGAGGATGTATATTAACTCAGACTGTTTTGGTTCACAGCCGACTTGACCATTTAAGAAACAGTAGAAAAATAATCAGCTTTTCCCAAATCTTATTAGCATGTAATCATGATCCAGATTGTATTAGCCCATAACCTACACTGAGCAGAATAACTCTTCTTGAAGGTTCAGCTATAGTGTGTTATTTTATGAAATTGTTTATGTGCATATTTTCAGTATTATATTTATTTATCATCATCCATTACTTAGAAAGTTAGGCTGAAGGAATAGATGTTTATGATACTTAAGGAATGTCACTGCATGTAATGGGATAAAAATAAGCAATGGGTGAAGGTTGGAAAAAAAACCCTTTAATGTCATCAGAATAGTCTGCCAGGTAGTGTTAAAGCACTGGAACATACATATGGGAAAGTCCTGCACTGGCTGGGAGATGGGCTGGATGATTTAATAGACCTTTCTTTGAGATGTAATTTCTATAACTGGTTGATACATACAGTAGTGTTCAGACATTTGGACTCATTTCTTGTTTGTCTGGCAAATTGTTTCTTGTGAAAGGTTATAAATTACAATAAATAGACTTTGTAGAAGATGAGCTACATGATATACTTGGAAAGAGTTTTTCAGCTAGTATTCAAACCATTAATGCCAAAGCAGAAAAAACCCAATAGAGTCCTAATCCCGTGGCTTTGCGTGAGTGCAGTGCTAGGAAGGTGCACTGCCATAAATAATATTTACATTGAATAGAGTCTTCTGTATTCTAACAATAACTTAGCATAGAAAAGATAAAATAGAGAAACAAATGTTACTTACTTAGAAGAAGTTTTTCGTCCTGAATTGGCAACAAAGAATTCGCTGATGAAGGAGGGAAGGGGGAAAGAAGGGAAAGCAAGCATTTATAAAAATGTTGATGTAGTTATAATTAGATCCATTTTAGAACCAAAAGTTTTATGCAGAAACTGACAGAAGGATACACAATAATTATAGTTTGCTGACAAGCTGAATAGAGTTTCCTTTTTTTATCTTATGGTTTTAGGAAACCAAACTGTAAATAAATATGCAGTTTGACAGATTGTAATTACGATCAGCAAGGCGTCTTTTCATTTAATCAGATGGTGTTATTAAAATGGGGTTACAATTAAACATTTTATAATGTGACGTAGAACTCTATTAAAATTCTCCAGCAAACAGTAATTTGCATTTGATGCTTCTGCAACCCATTTCTATTTGCAGAAACGTTATTGGTTGTGACCTTCCAGTGGTTAGGTCTCAGTTTGCTGTTGTCTTCCTACTTTGATAAATGATAGTAAGTATCCTGCTTCTTTACTTCACAGTGAAGGTTAAAATATTAATTTTGCATTCTTTTATAATATTATTTTTGACCCTTGTTAAAACTGCAAGACATTGGCCAAAGCAGGTTTGCACCAGAGGAAAAGTGGAATTACCTAAGCATAAATTTTCTTAACTTTACAAATCGTAGATTTGATCAACCGTAAGCATGTATCTGATTCACAATTAAATGTTTCAAGAGAAAGTAATATGGCTTTTGAAAGATATAAGTAGCATTCATCATATTGCTGCACCTAAGACATTATTCCAATTTAAGATGTCATAAAGCCTTGGGTTTGCCCCTGTCTTTCTGTAGATGTGATCAAGTGATTCCAAGAAATATAACAAAATGTTTTTCAGGAAGACTTTGAAGCATGACTCCTATGATTCCACATCTGTTATTCCCATGTGGAAGTCCACTATTTGTTCCCATAGTTTTGATAACCTAAGTAGGAGAATATGAACAGTTGGAACTGGTTCAGTGTTCTGCCTTCTAAAACTTTTCCAGGGTGTAGGTCCTCACTGGGATCACCATCCTCTAAGCAGCATAAAAGAACAAGGAGAATCATTAGGAGACACAATTTTTGAGCCATTCTTCAGCTGCATGCAGACTCCACTAATGAAACTGTGCATAGCAAATGTTTGGAGCAAAGGGAGCGAGTGATTTGCATCAGCAAATTACATTTACAAGGGTGAAACAGTCTTTGAAAATCAGACAGCTAAGCTATTGCTCCTTTATCTCACCCTTTTACTTCAGTGGACTTTTTTGGAGGAAACGTAAGTGGTTTGAGGAAAGGCAACATTTTCCTTATTGGAGGATAATCAGGCAGTGGTTATAAAACATACATTCTTATTTCTTGTCACTAGTAGTAGACAAAAGAAAGAATAAGGAGGGAAGAAGAAAAGAGGGGGAAAGAAAATTCAAGTACGCTTTCAAAGAGGGGGAAGGAAAAGTCAAGTATGCTTTCTCTTGGTGGAAAGTGGAGTTATATGAATACTTGAGAAGAAGAAAAAATGGAAAGAAATAATTTGGTTTGACATATTTATGCATTTATTTTAACTTTGCATTATCCCTGATTTGGAACCTCTTAACTCTTTCCTACTTTTCCTGTTAGTACCGTGTGTTGGTTTCCTCTTGTGCTGTTCAACAAGTACAATCACTTTAGAGTACATAGATACAAAGTCTCTAACTCCATCCTGCAACCCCATCAATTTCTTCTCTTCATCTGTGTGCATATATGCAACATCTTCCCCTTCTTTTTCCTCCAGATCACTTTCCTGAGGAACAGCTTTCAAAAGGTTTCACAGAGAAGGAGGTCTTCCACCTTCATGCAATGCGATGAAAGAATCGTGTTGCCAAAATACTCAGAAATTCAGCAGTTATGTAAAAAAAATAGCAGATTAGCAAAGGAAATTTTAAATCGCTCCTCAACCACAATTGACAGGATAAGCAAAAGGTTCGACTTTGTCCTTCCCTTCCAACAGCAAAACAGATAGGGCTGTAAGAGCTTTCCGACTGGTCCTCCCTGCACAACGCAGGATTACTGCCCATGCAGCTTCAAGATGAGTTTGAGGTCACCAGCCTCTGGTAGGGCAGTGCTGTAAATGGTTGAGGAAGAGAACTGAAAATACTGCTTGTCCCTTGGCGTTTCCAAGGACAAGCCCAGACATGTAAAGAGGAAAGTGAAGTTAAAAGGTACATATAAAAAAATGTAACCAGTTTCTCCCCAAGGCTCACTGTATTTTTTCTAAAATAAATGAAATACAAACCTGAATCTGATGTTCAAAACAAGGAAAACTAATTCACAACTTATCTGCATATAGCTACTTTTTTAAGAGCACATCACCTGGTATACGTAGGTGTGAAAGGGAAGATAATCAGGATCAGAAACACAGGTTGAACCCATAGAAATAAATCCATCTTAGGGTTTTGTAGTGCTATCCATCATTGAAAGTATCTGAGCGCTCTGTCTTACCTTATAATGTCTTTACTATTTATTTGCAAAATACAAACCTAGTTGTGAAATTGTATTCATGCTGGTGCCCTCTTGGCTGGTATAAGGAAGTATTTCTCAAGAGGAGAAAAGGCCCTAAACGAAGAGGTGGGAAATGTACATAATATTCGTCATTTGCATTCAGCTGAAACCTGAGGTTTGTTTTAATAATACAGAGAGAGATGCCTGATCTAGCATACATGCATTCTGCCTTTGAATGTCATGCGTTTTAAAAAGATGCAAGTTGCACAGGATATATGGTTTCTTTATAGTGTTTTTTGCATTTTCATTTGTGTACCATATATTCATATACCACTGTACGTTACAATCAAGCCTGTTTGATTACTTTCAATTTATGCCATAGGATTTTGTCACTCTTGCTGAAAATTTCAAGACATTTTACTCCAGACTCATTCTTTTTTTTCCCCTCAGATTTATTTACTACCTTTAGAAGTAGAAAAGTCCAATTTCAATCATGTTAGAAATAGCTCATTTTAGACAAGTACGTGCTGCTCTGCTTACAAAACATATATGAGTCGAATATGCAATTACCACAACTCAGTTTCCTGCCACAGAAACATTTCAGCATTATAGCATTACAGAAATAGAATGACATGCATAATGAAAGATTTCAAGATTCACCCAAGGCATTTATTCTCTTCACCTTAATGTTCTCAGCAGTAGCAGAGTATCCATTAAAAGGTACGATGAATTATGGTTGCTTAGCAACCGCGAGGAGCTTGTAACAGCACCAAAGAATGAAATGGCTGGTTGATAAAATGAATTTTCTCTGAGCATTAGCCTGTTGAAACTGCCTTTTCTTGTGGAACATAAAGTGCATTTATTTGTCTCATGCATTTTTTATTAGAAAATTATTTGAGTTCCAGGGACTTGAATCGTTTTGCTACAGGAGATATTTGATTTTAATGTGTTGTACTAAAATAAGTAATAAAAGGCATTTTCTTCAAAGTAAAGACACCAAACAAACCTAGGTAGCTCCTTTTGAAGTTGGGAATAAAATCTTATATAAGGTATGTCATTACTCATTTCTAATCAAGAGTGGCATTAGCTAGGACTTAAACTTAAATTTTACCTTTGAAGGAAAGTTTGAGACAGTTACCAATATGCGGTGAATAAAAGGAGAGGTTTGGAATTGATCTCGTGGTTTCAGCATGAGTGAAATAAGCTTGCCTTCTCTCTTCCCACACGGTATGGTAGCCGTGCCTCGGAGAAGGTCAGAAGTGGTTGCACATTCATACCTAGCATTCACTACTTGTTTCTGTGCTAAAAATACGTTTGTTGTAGGCTTCCATCCAACAGTGAGGAGATGTTTAATTTTCCACTGAGACTCTCCAGGCATTCAACAGCAGCCAGAGCTGGATGAGCATTTTTGGCAGACGTTTTTATTGGAAAATGCCAGAGCAGTGAAACCAAAGTTGAGGCGAGGGGAATACATCAGTTGTGATTAATCTTTTGTTGGCAATATTTTCTGAGAATCAGGACTGTCTGGTCAGGACATGAGAGAAAGGGAGATCAAAAGAGAGATGGCAGAGACCTGCCCGTTCCAGACTATCCAGAACATCCATCTGAATGTATGAGACCAAAGCTTAAGCTTCTACACAGCATTATTTAGAGCAAGAACTTTTTGGTTTTGTAGCCCCTAAGAACGCCCAAATGATTAGTTATTATTAGTCTACAGTCTTTTAGTCTTTCTTGTGAGACTTAAGACAGTGATGTAGTTGTTCTTATACAAGTTCATAAAGATCTTTTAAAAGGCTTCAGACCTTACTTTGCTGATGAAAATAGTTCTGGGGTCTGTATGAGTGGGGAGTCCTTGGTGCAACCTGGAGCCTCTGTTGCGTTTTCTGGCAAAGCGAACAAGGTCGCGTGCCTGCAGTTTGCACGGCGAGTCTGAGTGGCAGCGGAGAGGAATGGCCGGGGACCCAGGGGGATGGAGGAGTCCTTCTTGGCTTAGAAGTGTTTCTCAAACTCTGGACTGGACCTAGAGTAAGAAAGCAAATCTAAAAATCAGGATGAGATAAGATGACTCATTTGTGTGCTACCTACCTGGCAGGAAAGAATCGGAGTGAAACAGCACTGAAAAAGTTGAAGGGTCTTGCAGTGAGCTGCCTTGTCATGGAAGTTTTAGACCTGTATTTCTGTGTCCAGACCAATTCTGGTGATGCTGCTGAGAGCACTACTATTGACTGCTATTGGTAAAGGATGGGGCTATTGCAGTTAACATGATAGCAAACATTGGCAGCCTAACGGAAAACAGATTTTAGTTAAGTTGACAACATGGCAACATTTTTTACGGAGCGTTTTTTACTGCAAATTAAATGCCCTGGGAGATACGTAACTAAAGGCAATAATAAGCTTTTTGGACTAAAATATAATTCTGCTCAAGTGAAAATGAAAGAAAACTCATATTAAGTAGTAAGATCTTGCCTCTTTAAAGTACGTGCTGATAATCAAACATTAAAAGTGAAACACTGCTCATCTACAAAGGTGCAAATTAAAATTCCAGAGAGAGAGCTTGACTGATTTGTTTAACAAAGAGTTTAATACAGCAGAATCCCACTTGAACATAAAACTATTACATTCACAATAATCCTGTCTAGCTGTTGCGAGATCCAAATTAAAACTCTCACTGATATTTGCTTAAATCTCATAAATTGCACAGAATTAGAGCATATTGAAGTTGTGTATTTACTGTGATCTTACTGTCTAATAGGTTTTTAACAATTTAAAACGATGACTGAAAATATGTATTTTCCCCTCAGATGATTCAAGCAGTGTATATTTTATTCCCATATTCTAATTTAATACCCACTTGTTTATTAACTTGCTAGTGTCAACATGACAAGGCTGTATTGAATGCAGACTAAATGTTCCATTTAAACAGATAATTTATTTTGTTATTAGTATTAAGGTGTTAGGAGATTATTCAGTTGAAGCTGGTGGATTAATAATACTATTTCTGAAGGAGATATTTTCATGCTCATTTACTATGTTCCATTGTTTCCATTCATACCTATAGAAGAACAGATGTTTGTTTCTTTTCCACTTGTGATTCCAATGATTTAGTAGCAATATTACTTACTGTGTTCTGTTCCACTATTCCTCCTCTGGAGGATTTAATTTATGGATTTTTTGTATGAAAATCTCAAAATTGTACAGACACCTGAAATTCATAGCAGTTTAGAAAAGGAATTGCAGTCTCACAGAACATCTCAAATGACTGGCAAGTACTTCAGAATTAGGGTTTGTGACCTCTTTTCTCCAGAGCAGCTGCCATGGCATATTCAAGTCTTTTAGGTTGGGTGAGCAAGTAGAGGTTTTAAATTTGACCCATCAGTAAGATTCCCCAGACTTTAGTTAGGATACATCGCAGATGTTGACGTAAAAAAGAGAATACATCAGGGGTGATAAAGTTAGGTTAAAAATGTGATAAATTAGTAACCTCAAATAGCCAGTAATTTTGCCGGGTTTTGATAGTACGTTAAAAATAATCGTGGCATTCATGGTGCAATCTTTCTTTTGTGAGACTGATCTAATAAAACAAGAATGTGCACACACCCACCTAAGAAGTAATCATTATTCATGCTTTGTAGAAAAAAGTAGAAAAGTAGAGTTCCAGGTCTGCAGTTCTTGCTCACAGCTACATTATATAAGGAATTAAATTAATTAAATTTATGAAAATGTACAGTTGTGCCAGCTGGAGAACATAGAGTCAATCCTGTCTGTTGTTGCACATCACCAAGAATTATTGAATGAGGAACTAACCACTGTTGCAAGGCCTCGGTTGCTATAAAGCAGTGAGCAAAATTAAAGCAGTTAGAGAACGCTTATTTTATGAAATGCCCAGACATACATAGCACCAAAAAAGGACTCACAGTATACATTTGTGTACGAACCTAGCAGTAACCACAAAATTGTTGGAGTGCTTTGGTTGTGGCCCTCTTCCAAAAGAACTTGTTATATCAGAGCAACATGCATTTTTGCATGAATATAATAAAAACAGGGTGCGATTTGACCAAATGCACTGACATAACTACTGCATACTTTTATGTGAATCTGTCAAATGTGGAGCATGTTGCATAAGAGTACTCTATTTCTTACAGCTGCCTGAATAAATAATGTGCATAAGCCTCCTCAGAAACAAAGTCAATAACGAGCTGTCTGGTTACGTGTACTTTTGTATGACTTCTGGTTAACTCAAAAGCTCTGGAATATGGCGTGGGTTTGAGACACTCTCTGGGGAACCTTTATCTGCATATAGGGTCTTTTTTAATATGTGACAGTTTTATATCAAGGATAATGACCTTTATATAATAAGTAATCTAAATACAGTCAAACCCATCATGAGTGAACATGGTTTATTTTGTTGAACTGTTTCATAGATCAAATTTTAGAAATCTTTTTAGGAGCAACATTGAAAAGGATATTTTTGCTGTTTTCTGGCACGTAATGTATCTGTCGATTAAAGTGGAAGGCACGTCACTCTGGTTTTTCTGTTGACACATGCTACAGTCTGTTGGGAATGTCATAGCCAAGAAAACCACCTTGTGATATTCTTTTCACTTTGCACAGACATGCCAAGAAATGCTGCATTACTGCATTACTAACCAGAAAACATAGGGAAATTCTGG
Source organism: Fulmarus glacialis (assembly GCF_000690835.1). Classification (NCBI taxonomy): domain Eukaryota; kingdom Metazoa; phylum Chordata; class Aves; order Procellariiformes; family Procellariidae; genus Fulmarus; species Fulmarus glacialis. The sequence continues at coordinate 27,343 of NW_009220021.1, forward strand.
GTAGTGATCAGAGAGGCAGTGAGTGCTGTTTGGCTGCTAATACATTTCTACTGTTCTCACTAGTAAATGAAGAATCCTTGAAAAATTGTATTCAGTGCAATTCTTGCAAACATATATGCTAATTAAGGGTCTTAATACCTCCCGTTTTAGTTAAAGACAACTTGTTATCCTATCATCTTTGCAATTGCTATTTAGGTTTATGCCAAGTCCTTTAAAGTATTGGCTAAAAAGACTAGTTGTAATTTAGCCATCAGAAGGAGACATATGGTAGATAAAAATGTGTAAACAAAATTTCAAGCCTGATTGAGGGTATGGGTTAAAAACTGACATAATGGCCAGAAGCAGAGGCACAGAAAAAACTGCCCATGGAAGTTTTGAAAAGCAGCTATTCCAAAACACAGAAAGTAGTTGTGCGTGGCATAAGCTTAATGTCCATTTACCTACTGAGATATTTCATTTTCTTTTAAAAGAGGATTGGATTCTCATGTTTCAGCTTAGTATCAGTCTGTTTTGTGCATACAATAACAGTTATTTGTGTAAGTCTCTAAGTTGCCCAAATAGTTACAGGTGGCATTTTAGGTAGTTAGATGGACATCCAGCTACTAGGAAATGTAAATCATAGTATTCATCTGTACTTGCTCATGTACATGCAGAGTAGGAGAGTATCACAGTCAAAATGAATTTACAAGTTTAATGATAAAACTGAATTCTGCCTTCATATTAACATTACAGTCAACAATAACATATATACATATCTGAGAGGAGATATGATTCCTTGGGTGGTAACAGAGGAGATCAAGAGAAAATCTGTCCTTTCCACTTAAAGATGTAGAAAAATAATGAAGAGCATTTAGTGAAGGGGGGATATGAGGTCTTTCATGCTTGATTTCCCACCCGTGAAACTTCAGGTTTTCAAGCGTATGCAATGTGCAAAGCTACTTTCAGTTGACAAATCATGATAAGATGTTTTCAAAACAGGTGTGTATCTCCATCTTTAACCTTACTGCCTACTGCACTAAGTATAGGGTGGGGACATGATGTCTCTGGTGAACTGCTGAAGGATCCTTCAGAGAAGTCCTCATGCTTCCATAGCATTTCTATGAAATCCACATAGTTCCTCTGACAGGGTCACAGTCCAAAATACAGACAGGTTAAAGTGATTGATGAAAGAAGGGATCAGATTAAGTACTTAATGACTGACAGAGAAAGGTCAGGAATCAAATCCTAGGTCTTCTCGGTCGTGAATCAAATCCCATTAAAATATTTGGAAAGGCTTGCAATGCTTCTGATGGACTTTGGGTAGGACCTTTGTTGTGCATGGAAGTGCTCTTATCTTGGGTTTCACATTTGCTGGAGAAATTTCTGGCTGTGCCTCAATTTCTCTGTCTGAAATGGAGAAAAAGATGTTTATCTGCATTACTGGGGCTTAGTAAGTGTTTGGAAGGTGTGGTAAAATAGAGTGGTGGCATTAAAAATATAGTATGTAAAAAGTCTTTTGTACTTAAAAATCCTGTATTATGGATCCCTTGTACAAATAAATTGTCTAGTTTACCTTTCTCATTGTGAAGTTAATGCATTTTCTTAACCTTATACCTGTTTTCTTTTGTTTGAGAAAGCAGAAGCTATTCTGCTTCTGTATTCTTCCTCACTGCAGAATTTGAGTTAAAGGATTATTTTTATTGTACCTATTGGAGTAGGGTAAAAACCACACCACCAAACAATACAGATATTATAAAAAACCTCATACATTTGTGTCAGTCTCTGCTTCCTAGGTCTTAATCGAGGATTTCTCATCTTCATTCATTGTCAGTTTTTCCAGAGCAGATTGAGATAAATGTCTTTTATCACCCAACCATTGCAGGTGCATATTCCACTTGGAGGAGGTGGTGTTAAGCATCTGTGTTAGATAGACAGAGTATAAAGGGTCAGGATTTTCCCCTCTGTAGAGAATGAGCTATAAAAGCATGCAAGTCTTTGCGCTATGTCTTTGTGGATCTGCGCTATGCAATGTCCTGGTGTATACCTAGACACTTCTGCTCATGGGCCATCCCTCCTTTCCCTAGGCTGTATGTGGCATCAAGGGAATCACCATCAAGAGGAGTGCTAGCTTAGGACAAGGTAACCAAAATCCTCATGGTTGCTCGAGTGGTTCAAGGTTTATAGCAGCAGCAGAAAGGAGCACATGGCAGTCAAAAATTCCTGGGGAGAGGCATAAGAATCAAATGTGCTCATGAAGGAGATCCTTCAAACTACTTCATCAAGGAGAATAGCATAGTGGTGTCTTGCAGTGGAGCACCGTGAGCAGCTGGAGCGCTGTCCAAAATGTAATGCTGATCTGAAACTCATTCCTGATGCCAGGAGATGTTGTGTTGGAGTATCTTTTCACATAACGCTTCATACATATGTCTGCTGGAGGAAGTAAACAGTACTCTTAGGTCTAGGGAAATCAGTTGCATTTCATTAGTCCTGGAGTTCTTAATTTTAGATTTTCGTCTGTTGGTAATATTTCCCTGTACCCCATAAAGGTGCACTAAGAAGCATGTGTAGGGTGTTGTCCTTCTTTGATTTAGCTTTATTAAAAGTTTCATAACACAAGCTTTACAGCGGATGAGGATGGGGAGACATTTAATCTCTTTGCTTCCTTTTTAGTTTAACTGAAGAGTTTTCAACCTCAGTCCATACCAAGAACTTTGACTTTGGCATCAGAACAAGTTGTTATTTATTGTCTTGGTTGTTGGGAGGTATTCGTGCAGTGAGCAAGATTGTTGCCTATTTTGCCACTGACTTTTTTCACGCGGTATATAAAAATACTTTTGTGAAGATTTTACAACTCACACAGTGAGACCTGCACCCTTTCTTCAGTCCTTGTATGTATTTACAAGCCCACTAAACTGTCCACCCCTGGCTGGAGGAGCAATCCAGTGGCAGGAATTGAGAACAGCCACAGACTCATTTGCAGAGACTGGACATAAGCAGAGTGCCAAGAGGAGGGTTTGTTTGCTAGAATTGTGCCTGGATGCAGCAGCAGCACAGAGTTAGGCAAATTTTGGCTAGTGTTCCTGCCAGGTACAGATTGATGTGATTTACACTACTTTAATTGTACTAAAGATAACTAAAAAGCAAGTTGTGTGCCATGTCTTGAATGGGTGAAAATTCCCATTATGTGCTATTGAGCTTGTGTTGGCCACCAGTAGTTTGTTCTGTTCTGTGCTAATTTATGCTTATCAAGCATTAAAAGTACTGCCTTGACATGGGATAGTTCAAGGATTCTTTGTGAGACATAATTACAGTAAAAGACCTGGGGTTTGTTCCAAAACATACACATGAACTGGATCCAACTAGAATCAGATAAACATTTTCTACTGGTATTTCTAATAGAGATTCTGTCACTTTTAGAAGTTTTTAAACATATTTCCATGGCTGTTTGAAGACTTCTGTGTTGGTTACTTAGTTGGTGATTTCTTTGTTAACATGTGCAAGTGTTCATTTATTCTTTTGGCATCCTTATTTTACCATTTGCCTTTGTGGAGGAAAAGCTTTTTAAAATACACCAGTGAAATGTTAACTAGGAGTAAGATGATCATATTTTAAGGTTATATTTTCTGGTTCTCACCGAATGCTTTCTTGGGACTAAACTGTCAGTGGGATGTTTTAATTCTACCCATCCATATTGGCCGGTCTGAGAGCTCCATTTTGTGCAAAATGGCATTTTTAATTTGCAATTAAAAAATCCCCCAACCTTCTGTAAGTTTGACTACATGCCCACCCCTCTCTTTCTGCATTCAGAGGAACCTGTCATCCTTCTGTGGGGGATTTCTTACAAATTAAAGAAAGGAAAGTTGGCCTGTAGAGATTCCACAGCAAATACAGAAAGAGAAATTAGCTTATAACATTACTGATGTTAGCTATATTATTCAAAGCTATTCAGAGCACCTTGTTCTTTTGTGTGCAGGCATTCTTATTTCCAAAGTATTCTACCACTAATGATACCGTATGAAAGCCAGATTAGTTAGATAGAGGCACAACTCCTCCCATTTCAGACTGCAAACACAAAATTGAGCTTGTAAATATACAGACTTGGCCTTTTGAATATCTGGCCCTAAATGTTTCATGGCCCTTATACAATGCACACTTATAATTGAATTACACTGAGAGGATAACATGTTACTGTGTTGTCTTCTGTAGGGTTCATAATAATTCTTATCATGCATTTCCAGAAGACGTTATTTTATTTTATTCCTGACATTACAGACAAGCCTTTAAAGTACTTAATCTTGAAGCGCTCCTTCTGTAAGAACTACTTGCTCAAGCAAGGACTGTTCAGATGGGTAAAGACAAATCACTTGGGCCGTGTTTCTGACGTTTAGGCACAACACTGTGCAAGAAGAAGAAGGAAGGGGAAATGGCTGTGCAGTGGCACCGGTCTCAGCAGCTCACAGAGCACTTCCCAGAGTCTTTTTATGGAAACGCAGAGCCACGGTGGTGCTGGACCCTATAGCATTCATGGCTGTCCAAGTGTTGGCTTTACTAGCCAGCACACAGGTCAAAGGAGCAGCGTGACCGCCTTTGCCTCTTCCAGCCTATCTTTGTCATTCTGTGCACAGCCCCAAGCCTGTGCCCCTCCAAATGATGGGACCGTGATCCTGCCTTGCCCTGCATGGGAGTGGGTCTTTACGTACACTTCCCATGCTGTGTGGCCATGCAGCGCTCACGAGACAACAGGCTTGCGCAGCCCCTTGTGAATGAGGTTGTGTGCGTTAGCCAGGGAGGGGACTGGTTAAGATACCCTGTTTAATACAGTGAGCATTCAGCACTACTGCAGTAATGTTGCAGAGGAACGTGTGAGACTGAGTGTTGGACTTAATATGAAGTTTGCTGAATATCATGAATAAACTGTTCTGTGTGCAATGGGTATTAATTAAAAGCCTATGTGAAAGTAAAAACATTCTGTAGTTGCATATTGATAGCTCTGAGCTGTAGTTAAGCTACTTAAGTAGTAACTAGCAGTGGTGTATATAATATAGTAACAGATTTGCATAACATAAACATTCTGAGTATCAAGTTGTGGCCCATATACTTCTTGTGATATTATCATTACTAATCTTATGGCTTAGCACTGCATGCTTGACAGGCTACTTATACATTATAATAAACTGTTATTACACAGGCACCCTTGCAGAGTAACCATAGTTACACACACAGTACACTTCTTTTGGTTAAAGTAAACACAAATATAATCATCGGGGTCAGTAGTGGAGCTTTGTAGGTTAAGAGTTTGCTGCCAGCGGTGAATAAAAGGAATGTATCTAGCAGTTCAAACTAAAATTCACTCACCCTTCTATGAAGATTGAAACATGCTATTAATGTAAATTATTACAGTGATTTGTTTTATTTTTGTCTTTGTGATACGATTACTTTGAGTCATCACATTTTGGTTAGAGAACCTGAAAAAAAATCCTCTTTAGAACCAGCCTCATCATCTCAGTAGAGTAGTTTGACAGTCTATTCTAATGCATTTTAACCAACTTATAAATCATTTTCTGGAGGCTAATGATTTATTACTGCTGTAATGAACTTCAGAGGCATCGATACATTAGTATCCACTTTGAAAAAAAGCCATTGTCAAATCCTATTGGAATGATGATCAGTTTACTATTGTTATTAATGACCCCGATCAACTCTTTGAATCTATGAATAACGCTGTTAGATGACAGAGGTCTTCCATTTGGGCAAAAATCAATGCATATGTAAAATAAAACCATGTGGCTTTCTGGACCTTTTATCAGTGCCTATGTTCTTGTTATCTGCAAAGATTCAGAACTACTTGTAAGTGATTTAGGAATAAGAATCCCTGGAAATATTTTAAAGTCAAAATTAGGCAATGTGTCTGTCTTAGGAGAGACTGCTTGTTGATTTGTTACCTAAACACTTTCCAGGTGTGGCTATGCGCTGGCTACTTAATAGACATGTGAGGTCTCAAATGGAATTCTTACAGCTGTCTCCTTAATTTTTTCTCTCTGGTGGAAGGAGTCTGTAATACAGGGAAGTATACGTTACAGACTATACCAAGTGCTGGTTCTTAAGTTCCTGAATTATGGGGTTTTTTCTTGTTCTTTTTGAAATAAAAAATAAACCTCTGTGACTTGACCAAAATAGTAATTACCGTGTTAGGTTTTTTTCAGTGTTCAGAGATGTCAGAAATTTGACCTTTGAGGCTTTTAAATCTGACCTTGTTGCTTCTTTCCATTCATTAAGCTACAACCTTTGCTCTCTTGTCATAAAAGATAAATGAAGATTCACACAATCTTTATTTAAGAGAAGATTTATTGTTTACATTAATGTAGATTAAGTAGAAGCAAACCAATTATTTATTGTGCCAATCATGTCTTCTTGAACTTTAAGTTAGTTGTCATAGTTCTATAATTACCATTTCCAAATGTTCATTGCAAACTCAAAGCGTAAACAGATTTTTTTAAAATGTCTTTGAAGATGTTATTATATTATATAAACAAGTGGAAGAATACTTCTAGACTTCCATGTAATGAACTAGAGAAAGAAATTAAATTTCAAAATTAAATAGGCACAGTATGGCCTTCATACACATAACATTGTATTTAAATGATTCTTCTGCTCAGTATTTTCCACTCTGGAAGCAGATGATAGAATTTTCTGTGGCCACTGAAGCACATTCATTGACACACAAATTAAAAACTAAAGAAATTTTATCAAACAAACCTAGAAGTTGTTCAAATTCATCCCTTTGCTCATATATCCTCTGATGAAGAAATGGATAGGCAAGACCATACTGGCATTGCAAGAATTTGTACACTGAGGTAGAAACTTGGGTTTTGTTACTGGTTTTGGTTTTGTTTTCAGCTTTGTTCATATATCCATCTGAAAGGAAGTTGCTTGAAATTGCTTGTTTAATGCTAGATTATAACTAACACTGTATGGATTCACAAAGTGACAGGAGGAAAAGAGGCAAGAATACCCTCCAGCATATGTGCACTACCGCTTCCCTTGAGGTCTGGCTGAAACCAACATAAATGTTTTCTCAGCTGTCTCAAGGAGAGGGTATATTGCACCCCCAGGAGCGATCACCTCTCTCCCTGCTTCAGGCACAACGGTGCCAGAGGCAGACATGGTACTTCTGGAGATGCGTGAAGTCTCTTGCTCTACCACTGTTCATTTGGACCATGACCTGTAGTTGGTTACTTCACTGTGAAGCTTGTTCGCAACCAGAATGTGGCTTCACTTTTGGCGTCTAAAGTGTGCTGCTAATGTGCTGGTGTGAAATATATGTGAAACACAATCTTCCAAAGAGGCAGGAAAAGCAGCTTCAGATTTAAAAGACAGTGAGATAGTCTTGCTTCTAAACAGAAGTCTGGAGATGGGCACCAGTGGCAGCAGCTTGGAGGCAAAAACACAAGGCCTCATTTTGCAGAATATGTTAGACTAATACTGAAGCTAAGCAAAACCATATACAACAGTGGAAATCAATGTGTACGTTTAAATGTGAGTTATGTTGGGGGATCATCTTGATATGTTATAGCATAGCAGTTCATACATTTCTGATCCTAACTTTTTGAGGCCTTGAGAGCCAAAGTATAGCTTAGCTCCTTGATTCATATGCAGTTCAGCGAGGCTTTGCTTCTTAAGCTTGTCAGATGAGATCAAGCTTTGCAAATGCTCACAAGTTAACTAGTCAGACCTGCCATCTCAGAACTACACTGGAAAACAACTCAAAGCCATGTGTCATGTATCCACACCTCCGAGAAGGACACATGGGTAGATCGTTGAGGTCAGCCTACGCACTGCAATTTGGGAGGAACAACTTAGGTAACAGTGGGATAGTGATTAGGTATAGCTGCTTCATTCAGCAGTTTTTAGAAGGCTAAGTAGCATGGCACTTATTTCAGTGAACATCTGCTACATAAATTAAATAGTTTTCAGGAGTTATCACAGAAATGGAAAGCTGTGTTCTAATTCCACTGCATTTTACTCTTATTCCTAGTGTAAGTGGCATCAAAACTGTACTCCAACAGAACAAAATTCTCTCTTTAAAATGCACAGGTATATCATACCTGCTGAAATCGTCATTAAAGTCAGGATTTAATTTAGTTATTAAACATCTTTTTTTTCCTTACATTTAGAATGGCATATAGTTGAATCATCTCTCATCTGTCCATCAGTATATATTATTCTATACGTAACTTGTTTTTAAATATTCTCTTGTATTGATGATCTTCCTAATTTAATTACATTAAGTACTGGAACATATTTATCTCTGCCATAGGAAAACACTGTAACTTTGTTGTTACAAGAACTGAAGTAATAGAATGTAGATTTAAAGTACTTTTTTTGTTCTGGTTCTTTAAAAAATGCATTTCTTACTGTCTGTGGGAGAGGTAAGCACTTTGCATTTCACCAAAATGGTTATGAAAATGAGATATCCACATGTTATGCAAATAAATTATTAAGATCAGTATTTCAAAATATATAGGGAAACTATAGCCCTGGTTTGGATCCTCTCAATCTCAAAAGAAGGAAAAAAACGCTGTTTTTTCTGTCCCTGAATCAGAATCTATGTGCTAAAAACTATCACAGACATTCTCAGATGCAACCTGAATTCATCTTTTTGCAGATACTGATAGTTCCTGCCAGGGGAGGGGGAGGATTTCCTGTTGTACTTTCTACAACATTAATTACAGCATTTGGATTTGCTAGAGAGCAGTAACAGAAAGATGTCTCTTGTTAAATTGTTGTCAGTAAAACCAGAACATTTTCTTTAATGTCAGTAAAGATTTTCACAGTAGTTGCCAGCCACAGTGGTCCAGTCAGACTTTAAAGATTATCAGAACTGACAACCACTGAGTAAGTGTAGAAATTCCATATAATTCTGCAATAAAGTGATGCTCTGATGATTCAGAATTTTAATCTACATATTCCAAAATTTCAGTCCTAGAATACTGTCATAATATTAATGTTATTAAATAGCATGGAATGAGGTGTTGGGGGGAAAAAACCTTAAAAGCAAAATAATTCGAAAATGAGATAAAGCTGAAAAGCATGGCTTATAGTTATATGTTGCCACAACTAGTCACCTATATTTCAAACTGGAAATGAAAAAGTATGCAATTAATTTTAACACCTTGTAGTGTTCATGTTTGCCTTTTGAGCGTGTTTATTTTTGCTAGTCCTGAAATTACAGAATGAATTAAAAGCTGAAAAACTTGAGCATCACATTGATAACATGCTTATCATTCTAAAGTACTTCTAGTGTGTTCACTTTACTAACCTTATATGCAACCATGTCAAGATTAATTGGTTACAAGTCTTCTGTTACCTTTTTCTAAAATTAAGGAAAGCATTTTGGATGCAATGACAGCTTGCCAAGCTCCAGACTGAGACTGATAGAGGATGTTAGGCTTCAGTGTAGAAGGAAGAAGGCACTATTTCTTTGGTTCTTTTCATAATGTTGTTTCTTCTTTTTGTTGTACTTCCTAACTAGTAGTGGTAGTTACTTACATGCAAAATATTTTTCATTAAAACATAGGATTTAGCGTCTGTTATTTTAAACGCTGCAAAGTGCAGTTATTTTTCAGAACAATATAATACCATTGATAGAGTATGATACGGAGCAATGTTTATCGCGTGTCAGTAATTTTCAAACTAAATTACCTCTGCAATACTTTTAAGACGTAGCAAGTGTTACTTGTTTATGAGCAGGGATTTGCTGGTTTGTTTGTTTCTTATATGTCATCCCTTTTCTCTCTGTTGTGCTGGAATGGGATTGTTTTAGGTGGCAGAGGTTGGTAATTCATCTAGAATTCATTTAAGAATTCAGTTTACCATTTCTTAGCAAGAATAGAGCCCTACTTACTATCCTATGGTTTTGTTGACTCTACAACACTGGCAGGAGTTTTTAATAATGTAAGAAGATTAATTGGAGTTATCATGGGGAGTATTCTATATATGACTATATCTGAACAATCTGTCTTAAAAAAACACACTTCTTATAGCAGATGCTGTTTACTCAACTTTGAGAATAAAAGCAGTCCATTTCAGGTACCATAAAGGTTAACCACAGCATTACACTGTGCAAAAGCAGCTCAGAATTTTCAAAATAAATCTCTAAATTATCTAAATTTAAATATATAGTTTTTAAAAGTTTTAAATAAATTTTTCCTAAATATTACAGATGTAGGGATTAAAATTCTTCAAAATTAACTTCATAAATGCATAGAAGTAATTAAATGCATGGGCTTGATTTTAAGGTTTCCATAATGGGATGTAGTTTTCACAGAGAGTATCATAGAAGGCACTTTAGGAGCCTTCCTTTTCTCTAACAAGTGCATATTTTATATGTATTTTGGTGCAGTTCTCCTTAGAAACCTAGAATGTAAATGCAATGCCAATGTCTTTTTTGTAGTTAATGATCGAGGTTAACAGAAGCGTCTAGGTATGTTTTTCTTTTTCATTCGAAAATGCTTTTATTCTCTTGTCTTCCTAAAACGCAAAACAAACGAGCCAAGACTTTTTTATTAATATGGTTTTAAGTGTAGATACAGAGTATAATTTGTTGAAATGCCTCCATCAGTTGAATGCAGCATGTTTCCTTTATTCTTCAGAGAACGAGGACTCTAAAGTCCCCTCTCAAACTCATTCAATTGCTTATCTGTAAATACCACTGAGGCCCTGTTTTGGCTTTACATTCATGAGGAACTCCTCTGCTTTTCTCAGATGAAGAGTTAGACACTTCAAATGACAATTTCACTTACTGTAAATTACACTATACATATGTAGCTTGTCTGTCTGAAAATCATTGTGCTTCTTGACTACCAGAAAGTTGCATATTGAAAACAGGAGAAAGAAGGATAATTGAAGGAACTCGACCTATCTAGTGCATTACTCATATCCTCCTCTTTCAAAATGTAATGTAAACAAAGGCTAATGCATAAGCTGAAGTTGACTTTGTTCGGTTTATTTTCTTTACATATGCTTCTAATTTCCTTATTCCACTAGTCGCACGTACATCCTTCATCAGTCCTTCATTAGTTATTCAGTCAGATTTTATGTAAACTGAGTCCTGAGATCTATGTACTAAACCTGGGAAGGTAATTATGAAAATTGCCCATGCAAATTGGGTAAAGGCACACATAAATTACCAGTTAGAGGCTTAGCTAGTAGTTTGCTTGCATATTTACCTGAATTGCATTCATAATTGCAGTAATTATGTGAACAGTCATGGATGCACTTTTGCACACACAGCAACTACATTTTAAAATTTCTTCCTGAAATGAGTAAAATGGTTGCTTTGCTGACAGAAGTCAGAGAGGATAAGGTGAGTTTCTGTAGTTACGAAATTCACGATTACTAGTGGAGGATGACCCTATTCTAGAGTATTAATGAAACTTAAAGAGCTGTGGTAACGCAATGTAAAGTTACACACTGGTTGAATGGTACACTAGTATGAGGAGCTCACCAGAAGGCAGCCTGTAGCACATGAACAAGACAAACCAGTGTGGATAGGTCTTTCTGTCATTTGGGATATTCCTCTGTCATGTCATTTTTGAGATTATGAGAATTCTAATCTTTCTAATGGTTTAATATTCTCTTCCGTAGCATCTGAGTACTTACCTGGTCAGGGAGGCTTCCAGGGTTACCCTCTGGCAGTGTAAAAGCTTGGCACGTAGATCCCATCTTAGATTTGAATGCATTTTATTCAATTATATTAATCTGGATTTCACCCATTAATACATTGAAAATTAGAACCAAGGCCTCAGTCTGTCAACAGAGCTGACGTATGGGCAGCAGAAGAGTTTGGGATTTTCAGAGCAAGCTTGGTGTGCTCACAGCAGCCTGAAACCTGGGAAACATAAGCAGTTGTGTTTTGTACTGTATGAATATTATTACTTATCATCACATTCAGCTCTGGATAACAGTAGGTTAGATAGTCCCAAATAGAAGTTAGAAGTAGATTAATATGACTAGACCCTCATCCAAGAAGAAAGGGAAGGGGAAAACATCCTAGAGAACTTCAGATTTTCTTTAAAATGACGCAACTATTCATCCAGACTAAAGCATTTCAACACTTTGATCAACTTGTGGGGCTATGCTGAGAAAACACCAGGGCCATTTCTTTGAAAGGTTGTCTTCTCTCCGGACAACATCACTGTGAACACACAGTGGTTATGGCCCTCTCTAGCTTGAAAAATTCTCTCTAAAGTCCAACTTTGTGGTCTCTCATTAATCTGCTGTGTTATCTATGTATCCTTCTCTTTCTTCACCATGAAGACATACTTTCCAAAGCTTGAAAGTTCTTGTTTTTCAGGGTTGGTTTTTTTAATGTCTTGAGCTCGTGTTCTGTAAATTTCTTCATTCACTATTTTTTTTCCCTTGCAGATAACAATTGGTTACTCCCTAAATTTCACTATAAAACTTTACTGTATTGTAGTGGATTCTGTACAAAACAGGTGATGTACCTTGAGTTTTGCTACTATCTATGTCAGGATATGCAAAACAAGTATTATATCACAACACATTCTTACCACAGACTCCAGTAGGCTTCCCTGGCATGCAGGAATAGAGTGAAATCACTGTATATATGGTCATAAAAAATCACTTCCCCAGCTGTTGGTTGCTGCTCAGCAATGTTGAAAGTAAAAGTTTGTAAGATAAAGGAAAAAGGAAGTTTTCTCAGCCAAACCAAGATTGCTGCTTTATTCTAAAGACGAATGGGACAATAAAAGGCTTCACGATCAAAAAGAATAGACTAAATAATGACTTTCAAAAGTAATCATAAGTTGTGATTGTCCAAAGTATTCCTTTTCAAGAAGTTATGGCTTTCGCTTTTTTCTCTTAAATTGTTTTGGTAAGTTAATCAAGCTTTATTAAGGAAGGTATCCAACATTTAGAAATATCAAACCAGGAAAATAAAGATACATTCTTAAACTAAAAAGAAGGTTCCCAGGAAGGTCTTCTGTCACGTGCTAATATAATGGACACTAAGCAAAATAGATTTACTAATTTTAATCTTTTGAGACTGCTGGATATCTGTTCATCTTCTACATAGTTGAAAATAAAATAATTGAGATTTTTCTTGTTTCAGAATTATAATATTGGACTTGGCAAGCTGCAGATGGATAATTACACTGGAGATGTTAAATAGGTTTTAGAGACAAAATTGTAAATAATACAATACAGAAGAATGATGGACTTATTAGCATATCATTAAATCGCTTTTTCCCTGAGAGCCAAGCATATTTTTCATAACTTACAAGTGTCTTGCCTAGTAACACATGTGTTTAACATTTACAAAATCCACAATATTTGACTATGGCATTAGGCTTATATTGCAGGGAAAATTATGACAATATAGTTACAAATATCAGTAAGTTTATCACTTGATAACAAGATCATATGTATGAAAAACAGTATCTTCTGAGTTAAACATTTTGCAGACCTTTTGTTTCAACTTCCATTAGTGCTATCACTCACGCTGAGAATTTACAGGGCTGCAACATAGCAACAGGAAGATTTGGTAAAAGATCCTTTCAATAATGTAATTTAAACAATCCAACTCATTCTTATTAGCCTAAATTATGTTTTTCGTTATGATTTTGTACTTAATAAAAAGTAGAATCTTGTGGGATATGTTTTTTTTTTCAGGGCTACTGGCATCAGCCAGGAAAAATATGATCTTCTTTATCTAGGAAAATGAACTTCGTCCAGAAATTCATAAAATGCATACACAAAACCTAGATGTCTTTAGTTTTCAGCAAACACACGTCAATGGCAATCAATGGATAATGTGCAGTCATAATTCTATGCAGTTTAGTACTAGGGTGGCAGGGAGTTACAGGAAGGTTCATTTGGTTTAATACAACTGTTGTGTATGGGAATGCAAGAGCTAGCACAGCGCCACTGTTTTCATCCGAGACTGAAATAGCTAGCAAAATAGTTTGCTTAAACAGGGGTGGTATTTATCAGTGAGCCTCCAGGACCCTGAGCCAGCTGTCTCCCTAATCCAGCCATTCCTAAACTTACTCATGTTCAGACTTTGCTTATGATTAGTTCTGTAGGAGATTTTGTTGTAGTCACAACGCCATTTGTAAACCACAACCCCAGATAGGACACTATGGCTCCAGGAAATAATTTCAAGGATGTTCCACATCACAAGTGCCCAAGAGGAAGAATATAGACAATTGCAGACTAGATCTGCCTGTGTTACCCTGGTTTCAAAGATCCAACTTCGTATCACATTGGAATAGACACAAGGTCCGTTAAATGTTTGTGCGGAACAGCAGGAAATCTCATAAGCCTAACGATGAGAGTAATGAGATGATTAGAGCACATAGCAGACTCAGATTTTAGTCCTTTCTCTGCCTTCTGGGTGACAGAGATTTTCATCTGAGATCCTTCTGCCTTTTATTTCTGTCCAGTGGACAACTCTGGGTGGACAACACTGGGTGGACAACGCTGGAAAGACAGCCTCTCCTCTGTTGCAAAAGCCTTTTTCAGTGAAGTAGCATACTTAGATTAGATCTCATTGACAATATTTCAAAAATCTCTCGTTCCAGCTGATGTGCTGCAGAGTCCAGCTTTGTGAGGGAATTGGCATTTCTTGGGACTCAGATCCTACAGAGTTTTCCTGTAGAGTTAGGAGACACGAGACACCCCAATATTGCACCAGCTTTTCAGGTGTCACAGCTGGCTTAGTGATTTCCAAACCAGAAAGAATTTTCTGTGTCTTCCCACATAGACATCCCCTGCACTTAGGCAGACCGCCTGTCATTGAACCTGAGGAATGTAGCTTTTCAGGTAAGATATTAAACTCAACGAGCAGCAGAACCTTCGTTGGGGTAGGCAAATGGAACAGTTATCAAGATAAAGAGGAACCACAGAAGGCACAGAAGGACACAAATTAGCCGGACATGTGTTTCAGATGCGTCATTTTTTAAAACCTTTTTGCTTTATATAGAATATTGACTATTTCATAGGGTTTTTTGACCTTTTTTGAACTTGCCAACTAGAAAGAACTGACCATTCATTGTCCTTTAACTTCACATGGTGTACAGGGTGAGAAAGGCAGACCCCAGTTCACCATCAAGCTCCAGATTTTGTTGCTGTGCGTAGAAATAATGCAGCATTACAAATCTAGGGTTGAGCTTTTCCAAGAGGAGATGAGAACTGAGGCAGAGCGTGAACTAACATGATACACAGTATGGAGTCACCAAGAATGATCTGTGGTTATAGCCCTTACATTTTCTGTTTCACCTTTCATTATTTTTCCCTTTTGTATCTGTCATTAATGAGTGTAGGTCTAGTAGCTTCTGCTTGGGCAGCCATCCCTTACTGAAACTAAGCTCATTAAAACAATATAAGAGCCTGAATGGACTACAATTCAAAGGGTTACTTGGTCATCCAAGGTCTCAACATCTTCCTCAAAGACTTTCACACCTATCAAGTTAGTAAATGACTGCATCTGTGTTGCCCTAAGCATAGAAACATTGGCATACCCAAATCATTCGCGTGGAGTCAATCTTAACATAATAAATACTGTAGTCAAGTCATATGTTATTCTTTACTAAGTGTAAACATCCTTAAATACCTTTATTTAAACATCCCAATATTTCCAATTTATTTCATATTAAACACTTTCTAAATGCTATGCAAGCTGCACTTTCTTTTGAAATATGTAATGTGATGAATATTAATATCTCATTGGAAATTTATTTATTTAAATGATGAGTCCCGCAATCTTCTAAATATAAACACTACCATATAAAATATTTAAAATATGCGTGACAAAATTCGGTGGCAGATACACTAACATCACTGAGAGATACACAACTACGCACTAACTACTTTCCTGGCCCTACACTGTGCTTAGCACTCTCCGCTCTCATGTGGCCAGATCCTCTCGTGGCAAATCTGTTGGAAAATTTACAAATCATCTACTGGAGGGTGACACTGATTCAAAAAAGACTCTCCAGACTGTTTTATTAATATAAATGTATCCGATACAACTTCCTTTACTTTGTGGTAGGGAGAGGTGGATGGTGTGGTCAGGATACCTTTGTCTGTTAAAGCAGATAGAGCGAACATCACGTAACAGATAATAGTCACATTGCCCAACTCATTGCAGGAAGATAGTTTGATACTGTTGTGGTGAACAGCATAGAGAAAAACAGAACAGAACAGAACGGGATAGAACAGAATAGAATAGAATGGAAGAGAATAGAGCAGAAGCCAACGAAGGTTACAGCAATCTCACGCTGGCTACTGTATTGTTGTTGTTGGTCAGTCACAGAGCAAAGCACTGCAAAGATAGTAGCTGCCTGCATCTCCTTGTCCCTCCTGCCCTACAGCAAGCATAGCTTCGCACTGTTCATGGTGTTTCAAGGATCTAGTTTGTATTCCTAGACTTAATCATTTCATGTCCCTTGGATGCTTCTATTTTTATTGTCTAAAAGAAGGGGAGACAGTATTGTCTCTCTCAAGCGTCTTTCTGACTTCATTTCTTTTGACGAAAGGCTATTGATTCAGGTGTGTTTGAGTGAACCTGTGAATATACTGCTGACTCAGGAGTTCTTTAGCATCACTACAATAAATGTGAAATGCATGATTGTTTTCCTTACGTAAATAACTGCTGAAATAGAAAATGGTTCTGTTGTTATGTGAAGGGATAATATTGTTATCAGGAGATGTGTGCTAGAATATTTGACTTGTACCTCCTAGATTCCATTTGTCTACTGTCAACCTATACCTGCTGTTAAGCATTAGACATTTAAAAAAAAGAGAAAAAGATAACACAAATTATTCACCATTAATTCTTTAAAATTAGTCACTATTAAAAGCTTAATTGTTTGCTGAGAGGGTCCAAATTAGTGGACTTTGCAAGATCAAACAAAATTGAAGATATTTGTCCAAATTAAAATGGAAACATACATCCAGGATATACCAAATGAACATGTATGCTCCTGTAATAATAATTTTATTATCTTCAGCTTCCAGGCCAGACTTTTAATTATGACCCTTTATATCAGTGAAAACCATGTATTCAGGATTAAAAACCTATTTCTTTAACTAGTCTAGTTAAAGGCTGTGGTTTGATATATTCTATGCTACAACTTTTATAAAAACCAGAGAACACTTCTAATAACACTTTTCTAATTTCATGGTTCAGTGCACAGTCAGTAAAGATTTAAATAATTCAGAAAGAAAGCCTATTCTGTTTCTTTATTAGAAGTTTGAGTCAGGCAAATTCTTTGACATTTAATAGGTTTTTAACCCTTTTAATAACTTCTTATAATGAAATTTATTGGAGGTTGTTTTAAATAAAGGGTTATTATATTAGAGTGAATAGCAGTCGGTAGTTTTTTATGATTAGTTTTGAGACCTTGGCCCTGTGTGACTCAAAGGATATTAAAACATAAAGTAGAAAAGAATGTTAATAGTCACCAAATTAACTGTGTACCAAGAAATATAGAAACTGTATATTACTGCATTCTCATCATTATGTGATCGTGCTATAAAATTTTGCAGTCGAATTTGGAGTATATAATTGTTTTAAAGGAGCTTAAGATCACTTACAGAATGAGTACTATATAAAACAACCTGAAGTGGTTTAATTTTTAACAGAATGATTTTGAAAAGATTAGAGTAGTAAATTTAATATGTTTTTTTTTTAGTTTAGGGTTCTTTTTACATGTGAGGTTTCTGCTGTTTAATTTTAAGACTGTTTTCCTAATCAACAGAAATTTTGAATGATCCTTTCATTTTATCCTGAAAATGCACTGTGCATAATATATAAAATACACTTGTGTACAAGACTAAAATATTCCCCAAATACCCACTTACTTTAAAACTTGGTCTTTCATTATGCAGTTAGCTGATACAGAAGAGAATTATAAAAATGAGATGATGAAAACACACATCCCTTCCTCTGTTAGGTGGTGCTTTGAGTTATTCCTTTTAATGTGTTTTGAATGGTTCTCTGTGGTCATTTTACAGTAACCTTAGCTCTCATAACAAATCTTTCTTTAGTGCTCATTCTCTTATATATGTGCTAAAAGAAGACTTGGCTGCAGATACGATTTCTACTTTAACTGAATGGAAACAAAGATCTGATAGTATGTGGATCTTTGGGTTTGATCAGTTTTCGTTCATGACAGGACATACAGACTAGTTACCAGTTTTATCCACTCTAATCAGGTAATCCTAACTTTTTGTCAGATTTCAGACTTCTAAATACTGGGGTCACTTTTTGTTTTTCTCTGGTGTACAAATACAGATGTTCAAATTATCTCAAGTTTTAAGTTATCTCACTAAATAGCATCACCATGATGGAAAACAACACATGAAACTGCATGGTTTGCTTTTGATTGAGGTGCTATTAATCTAGAATCCTAACCACTAACATGCATTGAATAACCGCGAGGTACTACTGCTTGATTATCAGTATGAACTGAGTGAAAGCTGTCTGAAATGGATGTTTCTGTATTTTTAGACACCCTTTTAAGTTTAAACTTAGCTCTGATTGTATGATGAATATTGCTTGCATTTTGGGTCATTAAAAAAAATTATGAGTTTTTTTGGTTTTGCAATTGTTTGTTTTGATCATAAATGGTGGGTATGGTCTCCCCAACACAATTCCTTCTCTGTGTGCCAGCTCTCACAAACCTGTCTGGCAACTTAATGTTATCTTTTCTTCTCTTTTGAAACCTTGACTTAGAAAGTCAAGTGATTATGTAGGAATTCAATTTTTTTTCTCTCTTTTTTAATGAGCATCTCTGTGTCACTGGAAAACATCTTGCAGATGTGCATTGGCTTATGGTAGAAGACGATTAAAACACTTAAAACAAAAACAGTAAAATTTCTAAGCAAATCTCACGGCTTTTCAGGAGGTTGGCACAACTGGGGCTAGTGCTGCATTTTAATGTAGCATTATTTGGGAACAGACAAACATTCAGATTTAATATGGCACAGGTAGTGGCACAAGTTGTCCTGGGAATATAAATGAGAATATGACTAATAACAGAAACCCCTTCTGCCTACCAAAGAATGTCTGTGATGCCTACATGGTGACTCAGATGGGTGACGCTAGTGAAGAAGGAAGCACGCTGTGGGTATCTTCATAGATAACACTTAAGATCCCCTGGGTCTTTCTCCCAATTTTTTTTTAAATTAATTGATTAAAACATAACTTCTTATAGTATGAAAAATTGTTGCTCTCTGACTTACCTTGACCACTTAGACAAGAAGCAAAGAACTGTCAATCACTTCCACAGTGTCCATCAGCAAAGTTCATAAGAGCTCTCAGCTAGTAGAAAACTAAGCAAAAATCATTGTAAAAGACCTGATGGTGCTAATAGAAATAATGCCTGCTGTGTGTGATATGAATTTGCTCAGGGTAGTGAGATAGGTGATCTCCACTTGCTTCAGTGAGTAAGCCCTGTGTATTTCTCCTTATGTTTTAATGCTTTCATCTCCAGTGTATAATCCCTAGTGTTTCTTGCATATACTTAGACCTGTTGTATTTACTTCGATCTGTTAAGGCAACCTGTCTTTCTTCCTTCGTTTAATGATAGCATTTATTATTAATGAATTTAAATAGGGAGGGACAATTTGGACTTTTACGGCTTTTCAGAGAGATGTTGCATCACAGCTCTTAATTATAACAAGAAAAATAACGTGGGAATTATTTTGCTAACAGCACATTCCTTTTGAAACTGCCTGCCTAATGCTTCTTAGGAAGAAATTATTTGCCTCCTAAAGCAACCTTCTGGGATGTTAGTTAAGGGTCCTGCAATTTGACTCTTTCTGCATCTTGCATGGGTTAACCAGCTTGTATCGAAAAGATGGATAATTACGGATTTTTTTAATGCTATATGCTATATCCTGTGAGAGATGAAGGATTCTATCTGAATGCTGTGTCAGATAAAAATATCTGTATTTTGTGGACTGTGGGGCACAATATTTCAAGAAAGATGAAGGTTATTGGACATAGTCCAGAGGACAGCAGGAAGAATGATCAGAGGTGTAGAAAACACAGCATATGAAAAAAGTCTTTCAATCTTCAGGTTTAGTTGTTTAGTCTAAAGAAGAAAAAACTGAAAGGAAATTCATAATAGCCTTCTAGTGTGTACAACTTTTCTGTAAAGAAGGAGAAAAACATTCCTCATGTCCTCTGGGAGCAGAGCAAAAAGTAGTAGGTTTAAATTACAACAAAGGAGATTTAGGTGAGACATTACGGAAAAAAGCCCTTTCCGCTGTAAGGATAGTTAAGCACAAGAATTGCCTAGGGAGGTTATGAAGAGGTTAGACAAACATCTGTCAGAAATGATTTAGGTATAGCTAATCCTGCTGTGAGATAAAGTGTTGGACTAAATAACCTTTTGAGGTCCCTTCTAGCACTATTTGCTGTGATTCTGTGATTAGGATACTGTACTCACACTGTCCTGCAGTAAGGTGTTTCTGTGCAGGGATGATATCACTGTATTCTGCATTGCATGCTTTGCTTTGTTTTTGCTTTAAGCTGATGGGGAGAACGATGGTCTGCTGTTTAAAGCACTTTAGCTTTATTCTTAGTACCTTAGCAGCTTTGAGCAGGGCATTAGGAGCTTGTTTTCAGCCAGACAGCCCTGTTCTCTTTCTGCACTAAACATGTGCCAATAAGGGTTATCGGTACACACCTCAGAATTAGCGGCTTTTACTATGTCTTTTAACTTGCAGTCAAACACTTATATGGGTGGATGCTCAGTTTCTGCTTATAAGCGAAATGCAAACAGAAGAAAAAAAATAGCCATGAAAAGAAATGTATCATAGCTTCCCCGTTAGTAAAGCCAAAATAAAACCAGACATGTTCTAAAGCTGTATATAACACAAGTTGTGAAACATCCTGGAACTGACAGATGGAGAATGATATTAAAGTGACAGATATTATCATTATTACCTCATCAGAGAGACCATTGAAGGCATCAGTTTAAGACTGTCCTTATCCTCTGTAACACTTAAACTCTTTAACTTTGTTCTTCCATTTGGCATTCTGCCACCCGGCAGGATTTGTATTCAGCTTTGCATTCGGCAGGAGTGTGTTCGCAATATTGCTTCTGCATACTGAATATGGCTCCAGCACAGCTACACATTGGTGGGTTTTGTAAAACTCCATCTGGAGGACCAAGGAATAGGAAGCTTCTGATTTTGAAGTAGTTTAAAAGAAACTGGTCACACTCTGCATGAAATGTTGACAGAGAATATGTCTGATTAGTGCCACTGTTCCTGCAGAGACGAGGTTGTCACGGCATTTGAAACAGGAGCCACAGCAGTGACCCAAGTGTGTGGTTTTCATGGGTGGGACAGTTCTTGAACCCAACAGGGAAGATGGGACAGTTCTTGGTTTGTTGATCCTTTAGGAACCTGAAGGTTCATCATCACATGTTTTCCACAGTGTAATCTCATAGCTTTTCACAGTTCTGTGGTTAGCTGCCCGTTCTTACTCAAGGAATGAGCAGCTTCCATTTTCTTAGACAATCCCACTTTTTCACTAGGAAGGGGCAGGATGGGGGAAGGCAGGCTCTGTGGTGCGTGGCAGAGAGGTGAGCCAGGAACCTCATCTGCAGATGTGGATCCTCCTTGCTGAGGGCCACAGCTCTGTGCAGTGGACTTACACTGGCTTGTTCTCTGCAGGCAGGTCCCTTAGGTGAGGGTTTCTAGCTTAGCATCTAAAAGGGAACATGTACTGTTAAACAAACTTACTTGCTTGTCATGGTTTAACCCTACCCAGCAACTAAACACCACACAGCTGCTCGCTCACTCCCCACATCCAGTCAGATGGGAGAGAGAATCGGGAGGGCAAAAGTGGGAAAACTCGTGGGTTGAGATAAAAACAGTTTAATAATTGAAATAAAAGAAAGTAGAACAGTAGTAATAATAATAATAATAACAACAACAATAATAGAATGTACAAAGCAGGCGATGCACAATGCAACTGCTCACCGCCCACCGACCGACGCCCATCCTGTACCCAGAGCCGCGAATCCCCCTTCCCGAACCACGCCTCCTAGTTTATAAACTGAACATGACATCATATGGTATGGAATACCCCATTGGCCAGTTGGGTTAGCTGTCCTGGCTATGTTTCCTCCCAGCTTCTCGTGCACCCAGCAGAGCATGGGAAGCCAAAAAGTCCTTGACCAGTGTAATCACCGCTTAACAACAACTAAAGCATCGATGTGCCATCAACATTCCTCTCATACCAAACCCAAAGCCCAGCTCCACACCAGCTACTAGAAAGAAAATTAACTCTATCCCATTCAAAACCAGGACATTGCTGCTTACACCTGGTTTTGTAAAGGTAGCCTGGTATTCATCTGATTTAAAAATTTAGAAGACAAGCTGAATTCACGTGAAAAGAAAAATACTGGGTTTTTTTCTTCTGCACCACCTCATTTGCAGTCCTCAGAATTTCACTAGTGAAGGGTTCTCTTGCAAATATATATACACATGTGTTTTGTATGGGGATACATCCAGTACTGTCCAGTTAGTGTCATGTTATTTGAAAACACAGGGTGTGTTCAGTGCTGGAGCTAAAAGTGAATCACAGACTGTTTAAAAGTATATGTTGTTTAAAGAAGACAAACACAGAATGTTCTGCAGTATCTATCTGATAATATTTGAAGCTCGGATGAAGAGTTTTTAATAAAGGAGAGATAATTTGAATAATAGCAATTGTATTATATTTTACTTGGAGAAAAGTAATTAAAATTATAACATTTGCCCTGCTTTCAGAGGTAGATACTTTGCAAGTTCATTCAAAATAAGAGTTGTTAGGAGTTTCAAATAGTGCTTGTTTCCTTTCTAGAGTTCATAAAATCATTAGGATGCGTATTCTTATTAAAAAGCAGTCTTGCTTTTCCAGTCTTTTGTGAAGTGGTTTATTCCCAGCCCCGATCCGGCACCACAAGGTGCTGCCCCACAAAACCCAAGGCATTGCAAGTGGGGCAGCGTGGGCTCGGCCCCTGCAGGGTGGGCACACACCCACGCTGAGGGTCAAGCGCCGCAGACGGGGTAAAGGGAGGGCTTTTGGGAGGGTTTTGCCTCCCTCTCCCCAGCACGCGAGAGACCAGGTGGGTTTCCATCCCCTGGCCAAGAGGGCCTGGGGCAGCCCATGCTTCCGCTCCCCGTTCCCAAACTGCCGCCCAGCCCAACAGCTGGATCCGGAGCAAAATGGCTGAGCAGTAGTTACAGCTTCATGGGCACAACTGTTTTGATGCGGGTTGTCTGCCAGAGGCAGGGATAATGGTAACTTTCAAGGCTAATATGTTTGGTGAGGAGGGGAGTGATACTGGAGGGAGGGGAAGAAGAAGTCAGTAGCAATCTTTAAAAATATAAATGTCTGCCAGGATTCAAATTTCAGCCTTCAATTGATTTCATACACTGCACTGTCTCTGCTCCTGTCCTCCAGTGCTTTAGTAGTCATTAAATGAACTTGAACATGTTTGTATCGATAACCCTTTTTTACCAAAAGCTATCAATTTCTAAAGCAATATAAATACAGGTATAATTGTGATGTCACGTTGTCAGAAGCCATTTCAAATACTTTTCAGAGACACACGTACGTGTAAAGTGGTAAGTATGCCATAACTAATGGTAGTATTAGTTTGATTTACTGCCAACCAGTCAGCTTTACAAAAATCAATCCCTAAGCTCATAAAGTATCTCCCTAAAATTGATAATTTTTTACACTATCAATAATAAGAGAAAAGGTGAAGTTACAGGTTTATCTTTTCTTTTTCTGTGCGTTACTGGTTGAAAGGTATCTTACAGATTGCTGTGATATATAGGAGCGTGTGTATGAGAGAGAGATAGCTTATAGAAGTCACAAGCTATAAAAAGTTTTAAAAAAAAAAAATCTGAGTGATCTTTGGACGATTCAGATGACATGTCTAACAAAGACTGTCAGCAGAATAAATGTGGTTATGTTAATATATTGGACCATTAACACAGGTCCTTATCGTAATGGAGCTTACACAATGGTAGTTCCTGTCAGATTCCACTCGATACATATGGCATGTTTGTCTGATGCACAGAAAGACAACTATATCTATTTCATTTCAGCTCTGAATTGACACTTCAATTTTAAATCACCCACAGAACACCTTAGCTTAAATCTGAGCTTCTCCCTGATACTCTTTGCTATTTGTCATGTTCCTGTATGAGTATACTTAAAAAACGTTACAAGCAATCTGCTGTAGTGTGTGTGTATAGCACATTTGACCTCTGGACAAGAAAGGAGTTTCATCCTCCAGTGCTTTTAATTCTTATCCTTGCAGAGACTGAATTTGTTGCTTGCATTAAAATAGTATGTCTCGTTAATGCTAAGAAGCGGTGACCCACATAGCACAATGGATTCATTTGTCAATCCCGTGACTTCTGAGCTTTCCATTCATATATGTCTTAGCAGCAAATCAACTCAGAAATCATTTAATCAGTCTATCAATGCATCCTTCTTGTCAGTCGTCTGAATCCTGAAAATTCCAGTATCTCACTGGGCAGCACCAGGAAAAATAGATTTGAACCTAACACTAGATATTCAAACTCTGAAAACTGCAGCTCCAAAATTCACACTTCACACACACAAAAATCCTAAGAAGAAAAAGCAGGATCTGGAAATTGTCTTGAATTTTGAGGGTATTCATGTTCTGATCTGGTTCTAAACTTCAGACTGCAAACCTGCCCCTGTTTGTTAGCATTTCTGAAATACTCTACACGCAGTTACAGAAAGCAGTGCCCTTTTGTTCCCCCTGTAAAGAAACAAGCTTTCACTGCTTTTTGCTATTCCCAAGGGCTGAGGCTACAGCCTGAATAGTTTATAACAGTCAGTGTTATGCAAATGTCAATCATATCCTTACTCTGTTTGTTTCCAGTATTTACATGTTTATTTAAGTACTTGCCATTTCTTTTAAGCCTTATATAGCCAATCAGGCCAACAGAGGTCTAAATGAACAGAACACTTTATTAGTGATATACTTAATACAGTTTTTTTCCTCTTGTAGATGCAAGATTTACGGAATACAGAAGGAGCCCAGTATAGTTCCCATCCTCAGATGGCAACCATGAGGCCAAGGGTTCAACCTGCAGATATTAGGCAGCCAGGAATGATGCAGCACGGGCAGCTGACTACTATTAACCAGTCCCAGCTCAGTGCACAGCTTGGTTTGAATATGGGTGCAAACAATGTTCCTCACAACTCGCCCTCTCCACCTGGAAGCAAATCTGCAACTCCTTCACCATCCAGTTCAGTCCATGAAGATGAAGGAGAAGATAGCTCTAAGGTAGGCTTAGATGCTAGGATTAATATGTAAGTAGTGAATATTTTTAGGACCTGCTAATGAATCGTATGGCCACAGTTATTAAGGTGATACTTTATACATTGTTGGTGGTTGACTGAAGTGAATAAAGGGTTATGAATACAGAACTTACAGTTTCCAGTCAATTCTTCAGGCAGCTTGAGTAAATGACATCATTCCTCTTCGTGAGAGCAAACTAGAATCCTGTAAAACACTAAAAGGATAGCCATTCCTTTAGGACTTCAATATGAAGGTTGAGTTTTCTCACTTGCATAGAAGGGATGTTTGTTCCCAGTTAAAGATCAAGTTACTGCTATAAAAAGTATGAACAGTCTGTACAATATGCTAGTCTTTTCTACTTGGTCACAGAATGAGTAAACAGAACATCATAGCAACCAGAACAGAAAGATCCTCTACGAACTTTAAAAATCTTACCTTCAAAATCTTGAAGACCCATTATGCATTTATATCTGGGAGGTGCTGACGCTCCAGCATGACATATTTAAGCGTCATTTTAGTGTCAGTATAGGCATGAAGAAATAATAGTAATTTAAATAATAAACAAGACATTTATTTGAAGGATAAATGTCAGTTTATATAGCAGGTTTTGCATGCAAAAATCTCCCAAACCTCCACAAATCCTGAAAACTTCCCCCAAAATACACAAGTATATTATCTTAATTTTGCAGACACAAAAGCTGAGACACAAAAAGATTGGAACTTAGCACAAAGTCATCCCATAAACCAGGAATAGAGCATATTGAAATTGAGAACCTCTTTAGCTCTATTTTATGGTCACTACAAAATAGCAGTCCTCTTACAGCAGTCTTGTAGTGTAGTGAAGATGTTGTACCATGGCCATGTCTTGTGGGGAAAAGTTGCAGACTTGCAAGGAATGTGAAGAAAACATACTGTGAGTCACTGAGGAGTCACATAATCCAGTCAAGAAATGTAAGTCTGATCTGTTTTCAAATTATATTGTTTTTCTTGCCTCAAGTTATAAAATAATCATGTAATTGGAGACACATGTTATACTACATTTGGAATAAATTCTGATTCAAAAGTTTTATTTCAGGACTTTCCCTGATTTCACAAACTTTAGGTTTTAAAAATTACTGAATAATTCATACACTTTAAATGAACCTTTCCTTAGTGAGGGAGACTTTAGAATACAGCTATGTAAAAATAATTCCAGGAAAGCTTTACTTTTTCAGAATAATTTATTTGCTACTCCTATTGCTTTGCTAATATTTTTACATATATTGGTGGGAGTGTGCAAGATGCTCTAAACTTGTGGAGAAAACATCCACTTAAATAATTAAGATACTCTTTCTGCTTCTATCAAATATTTCAGTTATTTAACCCATATTTTTCATGTACTTTTTCACTGCAACACTTTGTGCTAGCAGAAGTGTAGGGTTGTGGTTTCATGCAGACAGTACTTATCTGAAGCTAATGTTTTCAATAAAGAAATACTAAGCACTGCAGACCAAGTAAAACTTGGTCCTTTCTTTGTGGAAGCCAGTTTATATAATGTTCAACTTTTTAACAAGCCATGTTATTTTGGAAGACTCTCTTTAAAATTCTCTCATGCTTAGTCTAAGCAGAAAAAGATGAGAAAAGGTACAATACACAACACAAAATTAAAAAAAATACTTCAGTATGCTGAAGTTGATATGTTGCCTTAAAATTCTCTGATAATTATAATTTCTCTGCTAAAAGAAGTGTTTTAAAGGATATTAAACTTGGTTAATAATGATAGAGGGCTTAAATTAGTCTCCAACTAGTAGGGATCAAAATGCAAGCTTTAATGGAGGCAGATTATGCCATACCTGTCTTCTGTGGGATTTCTTAGGTCCTCCTGAAAACACCTGAAATTGGCCACCATCAGGCAGTGGGCTGGCACGCCTGATCCAATGCAGTGATTCTGCTGTAGTTCCCTCTGTAAAAGACAAGAGGGTTTGAATAATCAGTGTAAGAAGCTAGTGTATTGTTGTAGTTTACGATTTAAACCCCTCTGCTGTGTATCTTTCTGTCACGCTGCCCTTCCTGGAAGCTGCTAATGAATGGATAAAGAAGAAGAAGAAACCAGCTTTCTGTGGAGATCCTTTTCCCCAGCCACAACAGTATTAAATTTTCTCAGAGCTGTTTTGGAGGCTTCTTCTCACTCCAAAAAATCCTCTTCCCCGTGAAAGAAGGCACTGGATGGGGACAGCAAGAGATAAAGCGGTCGTTCTCTTGTGAGAACCTCTTTTACCACAATATAACTTTGCTAAATTTGGAGTTTTCTCTTTGTTTTATAAACTGTTGTGTAGATGTGTGATATTACTTAATAGCTCAGGGCCAGAGCTCATTATTCAGTCCGTGCACGTATTGCAGTCATGTAGTAGCTGCTGGAGCTCACCGCATTTGAGCAGCTTCATGAAGTCAGTAAGATGTTTCTGCCGTGAGGACTGTGTAAAAAACAACTGAATTCACCATATTGTTAATAGCAACAGTGACGTTCTCCCTATTTAACCAGCAGAAGATGTTTACCTATGTACCAACATTGATCAAAAAGACAAAGTACATTTTCAAATGGAAAATCACCTCAGTGTCAGATGATCTCCCTTAGTTTATACCAGCTGAACACCCAGCCTTACGTATGAAAGAGAAGCCACTGGTCCTTTGATAGCAATTTGGTAGAGAAATCCCTAACAACTATACCTATTTCTATTTAGAGGAAAAAAAACCCAGAAATCTCAGTGTCCTGTTCATGGTTGCATGAATTTATAGAAAGAGGATGACAGAAGGTATGAACGAATATGTACATTATATACATTTGGACTAGAAATATAATTGTATCCCTAGTGAACCACTGATTTCACGCATGGAGGAAATGACCATTTCAGCTTAACGTACATATTCCAAATGCCAGCAATAAGGAAACTTTACAAACTGATGTAATTGTTCATGTACTGAGCTTCTTGGGTGTTCATTCTATAGTAAATATTCAAATTGTTGTAAGCCTTATCCAACATACACAGAACTAATGGCAGCAGCTGCTAAATATTTTTTGTCAATACTCAGTCTCATAAAGGCTCTTTCATATAGGCCTTTTGGACTTTAAACGTCATATATTCCCTTGCACAAAAAAGGGAGAGGACCTGCATTATAGAGGGCTCAGTTGCCCTACACACTGTTACTCTAAAAGCAAGACAGCTGAGGTTTGCTTGACCATAAGATCAATGACAACAGTACCAAAATTATAAGGTGATGTATATACAGTCAGAAAGCTGCTAGGTCCATGGAAATATGAAATGTAGTCTCAGACCAAGGATATTGTTTCTGCAAGTGGTGTACATCCCTAAGTCTCCTTAATTCTTCTAAACCTAGTATGTGGGATTATGGTTAGAAGAAGAAAAAAGGGAGAGCTTAAAAATCAATAGTTGTAAGTAACTTTAAAAACATTCTAAACAAAGTGGCCACTTACCACATGCTTTATTCTGACCACCTCAACATTGGAATATTACATTTATGTAATTCTTGCCATAATTCATACTGTTGGATCGTTAAACATGTATTCGGTTATTGCCAAGCATAATTGTGAGCTGCTGGAAGCATTACTGGTTTGCAAATATGTATTTCTTCATAGATGGATAACAGTGTTTTCTTCCATGCTCATTTGCATATCACTTATAAGAGAATTTCAAATAATGTATTTTAGCGGGAAGATAGTGAGAGGACTGCAAGTAGCAAGAATTAACTAACAGAAAGACAATTACTAAAGAACTGCTGCAGCATATTCTCTTTATGTGGTAGAGGTTTTACAATATTTACTTTATATGATAAGAGTTATAAGTAGAATTCTATGTTGTCTGTTCAGCCTATTATGCAGATGGTGCTTGATTAAAATCTATTTTAAACTACAGCGATTACTGCAAGATAGTGTGCATAAAACAGCTCTCCTAGCTCCATTAAAGGCTTTGGTACTATTGCAGTTTATTTTAAATATGCTTATAGACATTTTCCACCTTCTCAAGGGACATTTAGATATCAACGACATGCCTTACTCGATAGTTTTAAATCCTACACTAGATATTCTGGTGATCTATTATGTGTGCAACATGGTTAATGTACACTTTTTTAAAGTGAAAGATTATTGCTTTCTTGTGATAAATAAGTTAAATACATCACCATAATTAAGCAATAAGCTGTGACAGGAGGTGGATTACCATGAGCTAACTACACCTCCAGGGATTTTGAGGCACAAGTCTATGCCTAGCAGAATATATATGGTTTTTATTTTATTTCCCATCTGTCTCTGCTTTGGTGGTTAGAATTGGAGTCTATGAAGCTGATAGACTGATGGCAGCATAAGGTAGGCCATCATCTCAGCCATTTGCAAGGTTATTAGTACTGGAATTCTGGTATTCTTTTTATTTCGTTATTTTCATATAAGAAAAACAGAATTTCCCCTGTGAGTACTCTCTTTTTAACAGTGGGTTTTTGAAGTCTCTTGATCATTCAGGTTGGAGAATAAGATTTTAGGGCTGTTTTCAGAACAGCTTACCAGAAGACTTCTTACACAAGTTTCTGCAGCATATCACCTAGTTTAAGGGTAGTTTAAGTAATGTGGTATCCTAATATAGAGACCTTTAAATCTCATTGGTCCAAAAATACTCTGAAAAGAGGAGAACTTTAGCAAATAATAGAGGTAAAATTTTAACTATAGCCCAAACTATTGTCAAGCCTCCTTGCTCATGGAGTTTGCATAGAACTGTCTGAAGAACAGACTGATATTGCCAAATTAACTAGGGAGCCCTAGTTAATTACCATTTAGCTGGTAGCTTTGTGTGTCCTGTAGAATGAAATAATAGCAAGAGACTAAAAGTTGGATAACTTAATAATGGGTAGCACACTGCTGCTGTTTTTCCATGTTGTCCAAAATGCTGCCAATAGGCTCCACGGCCATTAACCTTGTATTAAAGATGCATCTACTGTAACATAATGCTCAGGAAACAAGCAACTTCATTTTCAAATTGTCGTCATCACTTTATTGCTGTGCTCAGTAAACCACAGATATCCAAGTTGTTCACTGTAGTCACCTGGGCCCTGTTGGACACCACACAGTGATGTATATAGAAAAATAAAAAAGTTTTTTGCTCAAAATGAGAATTTCCAGCCATTTTCCTCATGCAGTTCCACTGATTTGAACACCGATGTTCTCCTGTATCACTTGATATGCATTATTAAAAAATAATAATACGAGGACGTGATAAAAGTCCTACCTAGTAGATCCTTAGCCTAGAGCATACCTTTTATGCTCTTGATCTTCTCATACTTCAAAACGCTTATGATGCGCAGTACTCTGGCCATGCCAACAAGAGAAAAAAGCCTTTGAACCCTCTGGTAAGATCACACGTCATTGCTACAAGGTATAGTGAATTAAGTGATCATATAAAGAGAAGCTGCTTTGCCATGGAGCTGCAATCTGTTGAAGAATCAGGACAAGTGTCCTTTTTTGTGCTTGTAAGTCATCTAAGAAAGTAAGGTGCTTTGGTGATCAGGGTCTCTGAGCTAGTGGCAAAGCATAGTTGCATTAAACAAATTTGCACAAATGCTCATGTGCATTTTTTTCCAGGTGGTACACAAATAATGCACATGCACTTCTCTTCATATACCGTTCCTCTTTCACCCCTTTTCTCAAACCATCGTGAATTTTCTTTTACATGAGCAGAGGAAAAAACTATGCAGCTAAATCCAGATGGATCAGAACTGATCCTGTAAAGGGGTCCAAACTGTCTGTACTGGTAAAGCTTTGTTTCTTCAGATTTTAATTAGAAGGTGTGCAGGGGAATGTCTATAACTTGAATTGTTTTATTCACAACCAAATTATCTTCAAATTCCCTGGAAGGTGTACCACCAGTTGCAGTAGAAATTGATTTGAACACCAGTCTGGGGTAGTTCTGGGAAAGGGTGAGGATAAGGGAAGGGTAGATATGACAGTGTTCCTGCTATCTGCAGGTGATTCATGTGGTTGAACTGGTGGTCAGGATATAATGAAACTAATTTCATTTGAATTTACTCATTATATGCATGTTATAGCCATTAGCAATAAAACTTAGAAAAGGTGAAAAGATGACCAGATGAACTATAAATGAGATTATAACAATTATATGAAAGCAAAATATAAAGCACTTTGAGGGAAAAAATTACATAGTCTGAAATACTTATAATGAGTTTTATACATGTGACATGGTGTCAACATTTGGATTATCAAAGATAACAACTAAAATTCCATTTTTGCATGCAAAATCCAAAATCTGTTTGTATCACAGAAGCTGTAATGATGGATGGACTGAATTAAATTGGCTTTTTTTATAGTACTTTTCTAATTTTGTGTTACAGGTCAATGGTGGAGAGAAGAGACCTGCTTCAGATATGGGAAAGAAACCCAAAACTCCCAAAAAGAAGAAGAAGAAGGACCCAAATGAGCCACAGAAGCCTGTGTCTGCTTATGCATTATTCTTTCGAGACACTCAAGCAGCCATCAAAGGCCAAAACCCCAATGCTACTTTTGGTGAAGTCTCAAAAATTGTAGCTTCAATGTGGGACGGCTTAGGAGAAGAACAAAAACAGGTACAAAATGTGCTGTAGCTCAGAGGCTTTGTTTCAGGAAAGTGTTATCAGGGTCATCTAAGCACTGTAGGCAGCTTCTTTTGTTTGCCGGGATGAAACTTGAATATGTGCCATCTCGGGAATATGATTTAAAGAGCCTAAGATAAGGAGAGTATCGTTTCATTTCTTCTGTATGAAACCACTAAAAGAGTTTTTTAGTTTTGGGGTGTGACACAAGCTTTAGGATTATATTTAGGATTGGTTTATGCTGAAATTGGTGGGCCTAAGATTTTATGACGACATTGCCCTGTCTATGACATTGTGGTGTAGGAGGACCTTCCTGCCAAAAATCATGTCTGTACAGTGGGACCTGACACATATCCGAGCTTCCAGTTGCAGATGTTCCCCTGCTCCACGATGCCAGAAGGGGAGATGGGCTCACACCTTCTCCTGACCCATCTGGCTTTTATGAAAGGAATTACAGATGTGTTGACCCAAAGAGACCTATGGTGGACCCTGGCAGATCGACAGTGTTCTGGGGCATCCTCTTGCACAGCATACATGTAGGCTGTGAAAATCACATCCCATGGTTACTTCCGTCCTCCATGGAAGGGCCTTGGTTCTGCAACAAGGTCGGCAGATCTGAACCTTTGCAGAAATCCTTCCGAGTCAGTCAGATCCCATGTGAAAGTGGGCAACTCTGGGTGAATCTCACTGCATTCATGAGTTTAAGGTGGTGACAGTTGGCAAATACCATTCATCCTCGCTGTAGCATACCATTGCTTTTCTGTTGTCATTGGTTGCATTTTTACTAGAATTGATTGGGTAGATAAAGAAATGGGAACTTTAAGAAGGAAACAGATATGGAGAGAAAGATGTGCTGAGTGAGAGTTATATCGGCTGCAGGAGGCCTGGGTGGGGGTTGATGTCAGCACAGAGAGAGAAAAAATACTGGGACAAAACTGCATCTCATTCATTCACACTGAGCATATTATTACTAACAATTATAGTTAAAAGACTAAGAATTCAAAGGAAAATACTGCTATGATTTTTTGGTAGGTAAAATCATTTGGACTTGAAAAAAAAGGTTTTCTTTGCTAATAACTGGATGGTGTAGGTACATCTAGACCCCTGTTAAAGATAACAGTGTAATAAAAATCAAGATTTGGCACTCATTGACTAACTAAAAAAAAAAGCTTATTCTGTCTAATATTCACCGTTGAATAAGGTCAGCATTTGGAAGGTGGAGGAAAGGTAGCTTTCTGAACACAGGGGTCAAAGAATTCACTTGGCCTGGCACATTAGGGTTATTTTATTGTGTTGTCTCTTCCTTCTGCCTTTTTTAATATGTCCAGCAAAGGCCAAGGTTACATCCTTGATCTGACAGGTTGTTTAGACCTTCCCAGTACAGCAGTTCTCTCATAGTCAAACATTACTTTTGGGGACCGTGATGATGAGTGTTCACTTTTGATTCAGAAAAAATGCTGACTATGCTTTTAGTTAAGTTCGCAAGCAAGAGGTTTTGATGCCATCCCTCCTTGTCCTGCGTACCTGCCCAGAATCACTCCCCATGTTGAAACCTGCACACCCAAACACATACCTGAGGAGTGCTCCAAGTAGTTAGATCTGTATCTTGGACCCATCTTGCTTGCCTGTGGGATTGTGGATCCAATTTTTCCTGAAACGGTGAAAGGCAGAGACCTGGATTTCTCAAGAATTTGTTAATCTTACATCTCTCTAGTGATGACACCAAGCAAGATCTTGTGCTTGGTTGTCTCCACCATTTTTCATAAAAACCCTTAATTTGTGTCTGTTGCAGTGGTGCAGTTTTTCCTTCCATAATATTTACTTCGCCTACAAAGCAGAAAACTTGACTTCATGAATAATACTCCAAGACCATATAATGGAGATAAACCTAAAAGACTATAAAATGCACATTTCCTTTGAACTTGTCATGTTAGTAGTACCAGCAGAAAATTGAAGTCTTTCCATAGAATTCTGTTTAAGAAAAGTGCATAAAACTCTAAAATTTCCAGCTTTAACTTGAATTTCCTATTTGTAGTTGAAAGCTATAATTGAATAAGTCCTACACTGGAACAGCAGAACGAAATTTATTTTCCTTATCTCTGTTGTCCTTAATTTAAGTTGGAACGCAGCGGAATGATGTGTTATGGAATCCGCATGACACATCCATGAAAAAATGGCTGCAACTAGATTTTTAAGCCAATTATTCCAAGAGTTTGGGTTAGCATATCTTTGTTGCTCTTTGACTCATTTTGCCTATTCATTATCATCTATTAAGCACATTGTTAAAACTCCAGGCCCAGGCCCTTTCTAATCTAGCACTGTACAAAAAGAATAAAAGATAGTCCTTATTTTAAAAAATTGGCAATCCTATTTTCTAGAATAAATTTAAACTCATTCTGTATTCCATTAGAGATCTAATAGTACAAAGTAATGATTACAAGACATCTTAACTGACTAGATAGTCTGTATTTTAAAGGCCTAATTTTTCAGATCCAGAGCATTAGTAACTGTTATGAAATCTATGTCTCTAGTAGGAAAATTGGACTCTAAAAATACAAATGATTAATGTAGCATTTGGAATTTGGCATTGAAGAAGCTTCAGAAATTCAAAAACAGTTAAATAAAGAAACAATAACATCATTAGAGGAATACTTTATTGATGAATTATACTTGCTGAAAAGGATTCAATTATCATAAAGCTTCTGGCTTTTATGTTTTGGAAGCTAATGCTTATTCTGGAATTTAAATAGAATTATGTTTCCAAATTACGTTTCCTGAATTGGAACTCCTTTTACTATTTAAATAGTAAATATAAATGAATCAGAAAGTAGAACATAATGCAGCTATTGAGAAAGAAGAATAACTTCATGTTCCATGCCAAAATGAAATCTTCTTTGTTCCTATGACCTGAGCCAGCTTTTTCTGAAATGCATAGAATTCTTCTTGTTTATTCCTGAAGATTGACCACAGAATAAATAAAGGTATTGAAACTCAGTACAGTGACAACCTAAGGGCAGTATAAGTATGTCCAAGCTTTTGCAAAAAAATTTTGATAACCTGGCATCTTAGACTGCAGCTTGAAAGAGTTTGTGCAAGAACCACATATGTTTTTCAAACTGTGAAGAAACTAGGAAAATGTTGTTTGAGAAAAAAGGATTTGAATGACAAAAAAGGAAACATTATGAACTAGATGATGGTGGATGCCTTACTGAAGTTAGGGGGGAGTTATACTTAAAATGTATCTCACTCTGATGCTCTCACCATGAGAATATTGCAATTTATTAGATTAAAGCAGGTACCAGTGTACTTCCACTATCATTTTACCATATGAAGACATTTGCATTTTTGAGTCGTATGATGTAACTGTTCCCATTAATTTCTGAGTGTACAAGGGCCATTTGCAAACAACACTGGTGTGTGTTTGTGTTTTGTTTGTCCAAACCTATCTACACAGAGGAGTCTAGAAATTAAAGGGACTTTAGTGGTCATGGTGGACTTTGTCATGGTTTCTTCTCAAATTCTGAATTAAGTACAATAATTACACATGATCAGACGCAGGGACTGTGCATTTTCCTTCATTTTTCACTGTAAATATTTTCTAAAACTGTTCAGCTTAATATACCTGTGAATGGAAGGCAGCTGTAGCAGTAGTATGTTGGGGTACATTCTCCTCAGTGCTGTAGCGATAGCACAGGGATATTTTCAGTGGCTTTTCTAGTTCCTCTCTTATGATCACAAACACTGTTTTCTCCTTAGTATAGTTAGTACTATACTTCTGTGCATCCCATTTTTATAGCTTATTTATGTACATCTTTGCCCTTTGCACACATTTTTGCTGCAAAGGGGAGAAAAACAGCCCCCAGGGAAGAGGGTTCAGCATGCTAAATGGTCGAGTCTGTGGCTTTCAGACAGAACGCTGGTTCAAACTGGGTAAAAAGGCTACTTAGGTCATTTTCTGTCCTTAGATGAAAAAGGAAAGTCATTTTAAATCAGTACCAGATGTGTGTGTACTAAATGAACCTTAGGTTTCTAATTGGAGTCCTAGTAAAGCTGTAATAGATGTGGCAAATTACAAACAAAATGTTCTTGTTTACATTAGTGTAACTTTAAAACTTCAGCCAAAGACCTTAATAAATGTGCTATTATTCTAAAAATGGAATTGAATGTCTGTTCAACATTCAACAAAATTAATCTCTGGTGTAACTTCAGTGACTTAACTGGAATTCTAGCAAGAATTTGGCCTCCTATGAACAGCTTAGTATGTGTGTATGTGTGTGTATGTGTTCCTGTGTGTTTACTTAAATGTTGCACTGGCCTTGCAGTGGGAAGAAGGATGGATTCACCTAGGGGACCGAAAACTTAACGATCAGAAGAAGCTGGTGAAGCGACTGTTTGAGTGCTGTAACATATGCCTTCTTTCAGGCTGCATAATTCATACACAGTAATATTAGCTGCAACAGTTCAGCTCAATAGCAACACCTCATTATTTTATCCCTCAGTATTTATTCCTATGTTTGACGCCTCATGAAATTACTGTTAATGTGTTTATATAAGGGCAGATCTGACACAAGTGGGAAGAATTTAATTTCCTACTCATTCTTTCCTG